>NW_028292578.1:1685230-1814458 GCF_029948245.1 Actinia tenebrosa | reverse complement strand
AAGGTGTGAAAATGCGTCCAAAATCGATCAAAACCAGGGGCTAGTAGTCCATGCTTTTGCCCAAAAATAGTTATTTGGCATCCTTTAAAGATAATGGATATTTTTTGAAAAGGGGTGAAAATGGTCCAACATCGATCAAAAACCAGGCGGCTATAAGCCCATCTTTGTGCCCCAAAACATGAGTTATTTGAATCCTTTATGAAAAGGCGTATTTTTGAAAACAAGTGGAAAAATGGTCAAAAACGATAAAAAGCCATGGCTATAGCCCTGCTTTTTGTAGCAAAATGGTCAAAAAGAGCTATCTGCATCGTCAGGATAGTGGTATTTTTGGAAAAGGGTGTGAAAAAGGTGAGAAAATCGATCAAAATCATGGGCATACGCATGGCTTTTTGTAAAAAATGAGCTATCTTTTTATCCTTCATGAAAATGGCTATTTTTGGAAAAGGTGGGAAAATGGTCCAAAATACGATCAAAACCATGGGCTATAGACCATGCTTTTTGCCCAAAAACGAGTTATTTGCATCCTTCATGAATGATGGGATATTTTAGAAAAAGTGTCAAAAAGATCCAAAATGGATCCCCCAAAACCAGGGATATAGCCATGCTTTTCGCCTAAAAATGACCTATTTTGCATCCTTCATGAATGATGGATTTATTTTTAGAAAAGGTGTGAAAATGGGCAAAATCGATCAAAAGGCATGGGCTATAGCCCTGCTTTTGCCCAAAAATAAGTTATTTGGATCCTTTAGGAATAATTGGATATTTTGGAAACGGTGTAAAAATGGACAAAAATTCGGTCCAAACCATGGGCTATAGCACATTGTTTTTGCCCAAAAATGAACTAAGTGACCCATTTTGCATCCTTCATGAATAATGGATATTTTTGGAAAAAGTGTGAAATGGTCCAAAATCGATCAAAACCACGTGCTATAGCCCCATGCTTTTTGCCCAAAAATGACCTATTTTGCATCCTTCATGAATAATGGATATTTTTGGAAAAAGTGTGAAATGGTCCAAAATCGCATCAAAAACCATGGACTATAGCAAATGGTTTTTGCCCAAAAATGACCCTAAAGTGACCTATTTTGCATCCCTTCATGAATGATGGATATTTTAGAAAAAGGTGTCAAAAAGATCCAAAATGGATCAAACCATGGGCTATAGCCCATGCTTTTCGCCTAAAAATGACCTATTTTGCATCCTTCATGAATGATGGATATTTTTAGGAAAAGGTGTGAAAATGGTGCCAAAATCGATCAAAAGCATGGGCTATAGCCCATGCTTTTTGCCCAAAAATAAGTTATTTGGCATCCTTTATGAATAATGGATATTTTTGGAAAAGGTGTAAAATGGACAAAAATCGGTCAATAACCATGGGCTATAGCACATGTTTTTGCCCAAAAATGAACTAAGTGACCCATTTTGCATCCTTCATGAATAATGGATATTTTTGGAAAAGTGTGCAAAATGGTCCAAAATCGATCAAAACCACGTGCTATAGCCCATGCTTTTTGCCCAAAAATGAGTTATTTTGCATCCTTCATGAATAATGGATATTTTTGGAAAAAGTGTGAAAATGGTCCAAAATCGATCAAAACCATGGACTATAGCAAATGGTTTTTGCCCAAAAATGACCTAAAGTGACCTATTTTGCATCCTTCATGAATAATGGATATTTTTGGTAAAAAGGTGTGAAAAAGGTCCAAAATCGATGAAAACCATGGGCTATAGCCCATGCTTTTTGCCCAAAAATGAGTTATTTTGCATCCTTCATGAATAATGGATATTTTTGGAAAAGGTGTGAAAATGGTCCAAAATCGATCAAAACCATGGTCTATAGCCCATGCTTTTTGCCCAAAAATAAGTTATTTTGCATCCTTTATGAATAATGGATATTTTGGAAAAGAAGTGAAATGGTCCAAAATCGATCAAAGCCATGGGCTATAGCCCATGCTTTTTGCCCAAAAATAAGTTATTTGGCATCCTTTAAGAATAATGGATATTTTTGGAAAAGGTGTGAAAATGGTCCAAAATCGATCAAAACCATGGGCTATAGCCCATGCTTTTTGCCCAAAAATGATTTATTTTGCATCCTTCATGAATGATAGATATTTTAGAAAAAGGTGTGAAAAAGGTCCAAAATCGATCAAAACCATGGGCTATAGCCCATGCTTTTTGCCCAAAATGACCTATTTTGTATCCTTCATGAATGATGGATATTTTAGAAAAAGTTGTGAAAAGGGTCCAAAATGGATCAAAACCATGGGCTATAGCCCATGCTTTTTGCTTAAAAATGACCTATTTAGCATCCTTCATGAACAATGGGTACTTTTGGAAAAGGTGTGAAAATGGTCCAAAATCGATCAAAACCATGGGCTATAGCCCATGCATTTGCCCAAAATAAGTTATTTGGCATGCTTTAAGAATAATGGATATTTTTGGAAAAGGTGTGAAAATGGTGTAAAATCGATCAAAACCATGGTCTATAGCCCATGCTTTTTGCCCAAAAATGAGTTATTTTGCATCCTTTATGAATAATGGATATTTTATGAAAAGAAGTGAAAATGGTCCAAAATCGATCAAAGCCATGGGCTATAGCCCATGCTTTTTGTAGAAAAATGGTCAAAAAAGAGCTATTTTGCATCCGTCATGAATAGTGGATATTTTTGGAAAAGGTGTGAAAAAGGTGGAAAATCGATCAAAGCCATGGGCTATAGCCCATGCTTTTTGTCCAAAAATGAGCTATTTTGTATCCTTCATGAATAATGGATATTTTTGGAAAAGGTGTGGAAATGGTCCAAAATCGATCAAAACCATGGGCTATAGACCATGCTTTTTGCCCAAAAGTGAGTTATTTTGCATCCTTCATGAATGATGGATATTTTAGAAAAAGGTGTGAAAAAGGTCCAAAATCGATCAAAACCATGGGCTATAGCCCATGCTTTTTGCCTAAAAATGACCTATTTTGCATCCTTCATGAACAATGGGTACTTTTCGGAAAGGTGTGAAAATGGTCCAAAATCGATCAAAACCATGGGCTATAGCCCATGCTTTTTGTCCAAAAATGACCTATTTTGTATCCTTTATGAATAATGGATATTTTTGGAAAAGGTGTGAAAATGGTCAAAAATCGATCAAAACCATGGGCTATAGCCCATGCTTTTTGCCCAAAAATGAGTTATTTTGCATCCTTCATGAATGATGGATATTTTAGAAAAAGGTGTGAAAAAGGTCCAAAATGGATCAAAACCATGGGCTATAGCCCATGCTTTTTGCCTAAAAATGACCTATTTAGCATCCTTCATGAACAATGGGTACTTTTGGAAAAGGTGTGAAAATGGTCCAAAATCGATCAAAACCATGGGCTATAGCCCATGCTTTTTGCCCAAAAATGAGTTATTTTGCATCCTTTATGAATAATGGATATTCTTGGAAAAGAAGTGAAAATGGTCCAAAATCGATCAAAGCCATGGGCTACAGCCCATGCTTTTTGTACAAAAATGGTCAAAAAATAGCTATTTTGCATCCTTCATAAATAGTGGATAATTTTGGAAAAGGTGTGAAAAAGGTGGAAAATCGATCAAAGCCATGGGCTATAGCCCATGCTTTTTGTCCAAAAATGACCTATTTTGTATCCTTCATGAATAATGGATAATTTTGGAAAAGGTGTGAAAATGGTCCAAAATCGATCAAAACCATGGGCTATAGACCATGCTTTTTGCCCAAAAACGAGTTATTTTGCATCCTTCATGAATGATGGATATTTTTAGAAAAGGTGTGAAAATGGTCCAAAATCGATCAAAGCCATGGGCTACAGCACATGCTTTTTGTACAAAAATGGTCAAAAAATAGCTATTTTGCATCCTTCATAAATAGTGGATAATTTTGGAAAAGGTGTGAAAAAGGCTGAAAATCGATCAAAGCCATGGGCTATAGCCCATGCTTTTTGTCCAAAAATGACCTATTTTGTATCCTTCATGAATAATGGATAATTTTGGAAAAGGTGTGAAAATGGTCCAAAATCGATCAAAACCATGGGCTATAGCCCATGCTTTTTGCCCAAAAATAAGTTATTTGGCATCCTTTAAGAATAATGGATATTTTTTGAAAAGGTGTGAAAATGGTCCAAAATCGATCAAAACCATGGGCTATAGCCCATGCTTTTTGCCCAAAAATGAGTTATTTTGCATCCTTTATGAATAAGGGATATTTTTTGAAAACAAGTGAAAATGGTCCAAAAACGATCAAAGCCATGGGCTATAGCCCATGCTTTTTGTAGAAAAATGGTCAAAAAAGAGCTATTTTGCATCCGTCATGAATAGTGGATATTTTTGGAAAAGGTGTGAAAAAGGTGGAAAATCGATCAAAATCATGGGCTATAGCCCATGCTTTTTGTCCAAAAATGAGCTATTTTGTATCCTTCATGAATAATGGATATTTTTGGAAAAGGTGTGAAAATGGTCCAAAATCGATCAAAACCATGGGCTATAGACCATGCTTTTTGCCCAAAAACGAGTTATTTTGCATCCTTCATGAATGATGGATATTTTAGAAAAAGGTGTCAAAAAGATCCAAAATGGATCAAAACCATGGGCTATAGCCCATGCTTTTCGCCTAAAAATGACCTATTTTGCATCCTTCATGAATGATGGATATTTTTAGAAAAGGTGTGAAAATGGTGCCAAAATCGATCAAAAGCATGGGCTATAGCCCATGCTTTTTGCCCAAAAATAAGTTATTTGGCATCCTTTATGAATAATGGATATTTTTGGAAAAGGTGTAAAAATGGACAAAAATCGGTCAAAACCATGGGCTATAGCACATTGTTTTTGCCCAAAAATGAACTAAAGTGACCCATTTTGCATCCTTCATGAATAATGGATATTTTTGGAAAAAGTGTGAAAATGGTCCAAAATCGATCAAAACCACGTGCTATAGCCCATGCTTTTTGCCCAAAAATGACCTATTTTGCATCCTTCATGAATAATGGATATTTTTGGAAAAAGTGTGAAAATGGTCCAAAATCGATCAAAACCATGGACTATAGCAAATGGTTTTTGCCCAAAAATGACCTAAAGTGACCTATTTTGCATCCTTCATGAATGATGGATATTTTAGAAAAAGGTGTCAAAAAGATCCAAAATGGATCAAAACCATGGGCTATAGCCCATGCTTTTCGCCTAAAAATGACCTATTTTGCATCCTTCATGAATGATGGATATTTTTAGAAAAGGTGTGAAAATGGTGCAAAATCGATCAAAAGCATGGGCTATAGCCCATGCTTTTTGCCCAAAAATAAGTTATTTGGCATCCTTTATGAATAATGGATATTTTTGGAAAAGGTGTAAAAATGGACAAAAATCGGTCAAAACCATGGGCTATAGCACATTGTTTTTGCCCAAAAATGAACTAAAGTGACCCATTTTGCATCCTTCATGAATAATGGATATTTTTGGAAAAAGTGTGAAAATGGTCCAAAATCGATCAAAACCACGTGCTATAGCCCATGCTTTTTGCCCAAAAATGACCTATTTTGCATCCTTCATGAATAATGGATATTTTTGGAAAAAGTGTGAAAATGGTCCAAAATCGATCAAAACCATGGACTATAGCAAATGGTTTTTGCCCAAAAATGACCTAAAGTGACCTATTTTGCATCCTTCATGAATAATAGATATTTTTGTTAAAAAGGTGTGAAAAAGGTCCAAAATCGATGAAAACCATGGGCTATAGCCCATGCTTTATGCCCAAAAATGAGTTATTTTGCATCCTTCATGAATGATGGATATTTTTGGAAAAGGTGTGAAAATGGTCCAAAATCGATCAAAACCATGGTCTATAGCCCATGCTTTTTGCCCAAAAATGAGTTATTTTGCATCCTTTATGAATAATGGATATTTTTGGAAAAGAAGTGAAAATGGTCCAAAATCGATCAAAGCCATGGGCTATAGCCCATGCTTTTTGCCCAAAAATAAGTTATTTGGCATCCTTTAAGAATAATGGATATTTTTGGAAAAGGTGTGAAAATGGTCCAAAATCGATCAAAACCATGGGCTATAGCCCATGCTTTTTGCCCAAAAATGAGTTATTTTGCATCCTTCATGAATAATGGATATTTTTGAAAAAGGTGTGAAAATAGTCCAAAATCGATCAAAACCATGGGCTATAGCCCATGCTATTTGTACAAAAATGGTGAAAATAGAGCTACTTTGCATCCGTCATGAAAAGTGGATACTTTTGGAAAAGTTGTGAAAAGGGTCCAAAATGGATCAAAACCATGGGCTATAGCCCATGCTTTTTGCTTAAAAATGACCTATTTAGCATCCTTCATGAACAATGGGTACTTTTGGAAAACGTGTGAAAATGGTCCAAAATCGATCAAAACCATGGGCTATAGCCCATGCATTTTGCCCAAAAATAAGTTATTTGGCATGCTTTAAGAATAATGGATATTTTTGGAAAAGGTGTGAAAATGGTGTAAAATCGATCAAAACCATGGTCTATAGCCCATGCTTTTTGCCCAAAAATGAGTTATTTTGCATCCTTTATGAATAATGGATATTTTATGAAAAGAAGTGAAAATGGTCCAAAATCGATCAAAGCCATGGGCTATAGCCCATGCTTTTTGTAGAAAAATGGTCAAAAAAGAGCTATTTTGCATCCGTCATGAATAGTGGATATTTTTGGAAAAGGTGTGAAAAAGGTGGAAAATCGATCAAAGCCATGGGCTATAGCCCATGCTTTTTGTCCAAAAATGAGCTATTTTGTATCCTTCATGAATAATGGATATTTTTGGAAAAGGTGTGGAAATGGTCCAAAATCGATCAAAACCATGGGCTATAGACCATGCTTTTTGCCCAAAAGTGAGTTATTTTGCATCCTTCATGAATGATGGATATTTTAGAAAAAGGTGTGAAAAAGGTCCAAAATCGATCAAAACCATGGGCTATAGCCCATGCTTTTTGCCTAAAAATGACCTATTTTGCATCCTTCATGAACAATGGGTACTTTTCGGAAAGGTGTGAAAATGGTCCAAAATCGATCAAAACCATGGGCTATAGCCCATGCTTTTTGTCCAAAAATGACCTATTTTGTATCCTTTATGAATAATGGATATTTTTGGAAAAGGTGTGAAAATGGTCCAAAATCGATCAAAACCATGGGCTATAGCCCATGCTTTTTGCCCAAAAATGAGTTATTTTGCATCCTTCATGAATGATGGATATTTTAGAAAAAGGTGTGAAAAAGGTCCAAAATGGATCAAAACCATGGGCTATAGCCCATGCTTTTTGCCTAAAAATGACCTATTTAGCATCCTTCATGAACAATGGGTACTTTTGGAAAAGGTGTGAAAATGGTCCAAAATCGATCAAAACCATGGGCTATAGCCCATGCTTTTTGCCCAAAAATGAGTTATTTTGCATCCTTTATGAATAATGGATATTCTTGGAAAAGAAGTGAAAATGGTCCAAAATCGATCAAAGCCATGGGCTACAGCCCATGCTTTTTGTACAAAAATGGTCAAAAAATAGCTATTTTGCATCCTTCATAAATAGTGGATAATTTTGGAAAAGGTGTGAAAAAGGTGGAAAATCGATCAAAGCCATGGGCTATAGCCCATGCTTTTTGTCCAAAAATGACCTATTTTGTATCCTTAATGAATAATGGATAATTTTGGAAAAGGTGTGAAAATGGTCCAAAATCGATCAAAACCATGGGCTATAGACCATGCTTTTTGCCCAAAAACGAGTTATTTTGCATCCTTCATGAATGATGGATATTTTTAGAAAAGGTGTGAAAATGGTCCAAAATCGATCAAAGCCATGGGCTACAGCACATGCTTTTTGTACAAAAATGGTCAAAAAATAGCTATTTTGCATCCTTCATAAATAGTGGATAATTTTGGAAAAGGTGTGAAAAAGGCTGAAAATCGATCAAAGCCATGGGCTATAGCCCATGCTTTTTGTCCAAAAATGACCTATTTTGTATCCTTCATGAATAATGGATAATTTTGGAAAAGGTGTGAAAATGGTCCAAAATCGATCAAAACCATGGGCTATAGCCCATGCTTTTTGCCCAAAAATAAGTTATTTGGCATCCTTTAAGAATAATGGATATTTTTTGAAAAGGTGTGAAAATGGTCCAAAATCGATCAAAACCATGGGCTATAGCCCATGCTTTTTGCCCAAAAATGAGTTATTTTGCATCCTTTATGAATAATGGATATTTTTTGAAAACAAGTGAAAATGGTCCAAAAACGATCAAAGCCATGGGCTATAGCCCATGCTTTTTGTAGAAAAATGGTCAAAAAAGAGCTATTTTGCATCCGTCATGAATAGTGGATATTTTTGGAAAAGGTGTGAAAAAGGTGGAAAATCGATCAAAATCATGGGCTATAGCCCATGCTTTTTGTCCAAAAATGAGCTATTTTGTATCCTTCATGAATAATGGATATTTTTGGAAAAGGTGTGAAAATGGTCCAAAATCGATCAAAACCATGGGCTATAGACCATGCTTTTTGCCCAAAAACGAGTTATTTTGCATCCTTCATGAATGATGGATATTTTAGAAAAAGGTGTCAAAAAGATCCAAAATGGATCAAAACCATGGGCTATAGCCCATGCTTTTCGCCTAAAAATGACCTATTTTGCATCCTTCATGAATGATGGATATTTTTAGAAAAGGTGTGAAAATGGTGCAAAATCGATCAAAAGCATGGGCTATAGCCCATGCTTTTTGCCCAAAAATAAGTTATTTGGCATCCTTTATGAATAATGGATATTTTTGGAAAAGGTGTAAAAATGGACAAAAATCGGTCAAAACCATGGGCTATAGCACATTGTTTTTGCCCAAAAATGAACTAAAGTGACCCATTTTGCATCCTTCATGAATAATGGATATTTTTGGAAAAAGTGTGAAAATGGTCCAAAATCGATCAAAACCACGTGCTATAGCCCATGCTTTTTGCCCAAAAATGACCTATTTTGCATCCTTCATGAATAATGGATATTTTTGGAAAAAGTGTGAAAATGGTCCAAAATCGATCAAAACCATGGACTATAGCAAATGGTTTTTGCCCAAAAATGACCTAAAGTGACCTATTTTGCATCCTTCATGAATGATGGATATTTTTGGAAAAGGTGTGAAAATGGTCCAAAATCGATCAAAACCATGGGCTATAGCCCATGCTTTTTGCCCAAAAATGAGTTATTTTGCATCCTTCATGAATAATGGATATTTTTGAAAAAGGTGTGAAAATAGTCCAAAATCGATCAAAACCATGGGCTATAGCCCATGCTATTTGTACAAAAATGGTGAAAATAGAGCTACTTTGCATCCGTCATGAAAAGTGGATACTTTTGGAAAAGGTGTGAAAATGGTCCAAAATCGATAAAAACCATGGGCTATAGCCCATGCTTTTTGCCCAAAAATGAGTTATTTTCCATCCTTCATGAATAATGGATATTTTAGAAAAAGGTGTAAAAAAAGTCCAAAATCGATCAAAACCATGGGCTATAGCCCATGCTTTTTGCCTAAAAATGACCTATTTTGCATCCTTCATGAATAATGGATATTTTTGGAAAAGGTGTGAAAATGGTCCAAAATCGATCAAAAGCATGGGCTATAGCCCATGCTTTTTGCCCAAAAATAAATTATTTGGCATCCGTTATGAATAATGAACATTTTTGGAAAAGGTGTGAAAATGGTCCAAAATCGATCAAAACCATGGGCTATAGCCCATGCTTTTCCCCCAAAAATGAGTTATTCTGCAACCTTCATGAATAATGGATATTTTTGGAAAAGGTGTGAAAATGGTCAAAAATGGATCAAAACCATGGGCTATAGCCCATGCTTTTTGCCCAAAAATGACCTATTTTGCATCCTTCATGAATAATGGATATTTTTGGAAAAGGTGTGAAAATGGTACGAAATCGATCAAAACCATGTGCTATAGCCCATGCTTTTTGCCCAAAAATGAGTTATTTTGCATCCTTCATGAATAATGGATATTTTTGGAAAAGGTGTGAAAATGGTCCAAAATGGATCAAAACCATGGGCTATAGCCCATGCTTTTTGTACAAAAATGGTCAAAAAAGAGCTATTTGGCATCCGTCATGAAAAGTGGATACTATTGGAAAAGGAGTGAAAATGGTCCAAAACCGATCGAAACCATGGGCTATAGCCCATGCTTTTTGCCCCAAAATGAGTTATTTTGCATCCTTCATGAATAATGGATATTTTAAAAAAAGGTGTAAAAAAAGTCCAAAATCGATCAAAATCATGGGCTATAGCCCATGCTTTTTGTCCAAAAATGAGCTATTTTGTATCCTTCATGAATAATGGATATTTTTGGAAAAGGTGTGAAAATGGTCCAAAATCGATCAAAACCATGGGCTATAGACCATGCTTTTTGCCCAAAAACGAGTTATTTTGCATCCTTCATGAATGATGGATATTTTTAGAAAAGGTGTGAAAATGGTCCAAAATGGATCAAAACCATGGGCTATAGCCCATGCTTTTTGCCCAAAATAGACCTAATTTGCATCCTTCATGAATGATGGATATTTTAGAAAAAGGTGTGAAAAAGGTCCAAAATGGATCAAAACCATGGGCTATAGCCCATGCTTTTTGCCTAGAAATGACCTATTTAGCATCCTTCATGAACAATGGGTACTTTTGGAAAAGGTGTGAAAATGGTCCAAAATCGATCAAAACCATGGGCTATAGCCCATGCTTTTTGCCCAAAAATAAGTTATTTGGCATCCTTTAAGAATAATGGATATTTTTGGAAAAGGTGTGAAAATGGTGTAAAATCGATCAAAACCATGGGCTATAGCCCATGGTTTTTGCCCAAAAATAAACTAAAGTGACCTATTTTGTATCCTTCATGAATAATGGATATTTTTGGAAAAGGTGTGAAAATGGTCCAAAATCGATCAAAACCATGGGCTATAGACCATGCTTTTTGCCCAAAAATGAGTTATTTTGCATCCTTCATGAATGATGGATATTTTAGAAAAAGGTGTTAAAAAGGTCCAAAATGGATCAAAACCATGGGCTATAGCCCATGCTTTTTGCCTAAAAATGACCTATTTAGCATCCTTCATGAACAATGGGTACTTTTGGAAAAGGTGTGAAAATGGTCCAAAATCGATCAAAACCATGGGCTATAGCCCATGCTTTTTGCCCAAAAATGAGTTATTTTGCATCCTTTATGAATAATGGATATTTTTGGAAAAGAAGTGAAAATGGTCCAAAATCGATCAAAACCATGGTCTATAGCCCATGCTTTTTGCCCAAAAATGAGTTTTTTTGCATCCTTTATGAATAATGGATATTTTACTAAAAGAAGTTAAAATGGTCCAAAATCGATCAAAGCCATGGGCTATAGCCCATGCTTTTTGTAGAAAAATGGTCAAAAAAAAGCTATTTTGCATCCGTCATGAATAGTGGATATTTTTGGAAAAGGTGTGAAAAAGGTGGAAAATCGATCAAAGCCATGGGCTATAGCGCATGCTTTTTGTCCAAAAATGACCTTTTTTGTATCCTTCATGAATAATGGATATTTTTGGAAAAGGTGTGAAAATGGTCCAAAATCGATCAAAACCATGGGCTATAGCCCATGCTTTTTGTCCAAAATTGAGCTATTTTGTATCCTTCATGAATAATGGATATTTTTGGAAAAGGTGTGAAAATGGTCCAAAATCGATCAAAACCATGGGCTATAGACCATGCTTTTTGCACAAAAACGAGTTATTTTCCATCCTTCATGAATGATGGATATTTTTAGAAAAGGTGTGAAAATGGTCCAAAATGGATCAAAACCATGGGCTATAGCCCATGCTTTTTGCCCAAAATAGACCTAATTTGTTTCCTTCATGAATGATGGATATTTTAGAAAAAGGTGTGAAAAAGGTCCAAAATGGATCAAAACCATGGGCTATAGCCCATGCTTTTTGCCTAGAAATGACCTATTTAGCATCCTTCATGAACAATGGGTACTTTTGGAAAAGGTGTGAAAATGGTCCAAAATCGATCAAAACCATGGGCTATAGCCCATGCTTTTTGCCCAAAAATAAGTTATTTGGCATCCTTTAAGAATAATGGATATTTTTGTAAAAGGTGTGAAAATGGTGGAAAATCGATCAAAACCATGGGCTATAGCCCATGCTTTTTGCCCAAAAATGAGTTATTTTGCATCCTTTATGAATAATGGATATTTTTGGAAAAGAAGTGAAAATGGTCCAAAATCGATCAAAGCCATGGGCTACAGCCCATGCTTTTTGTACAAAAATGGTCAAAAAATAGCTATTTTGCATCCTTCATAAATAGTGGATATTTTTGGAAAAGGTGTGAAAAAGGTGGAAAATCGATCAAAATCATGGGCTATAGCCCATGCTTTTTGTCCAAAAATGAGCTATTTTGTATCCTTCATGAATAATGGATATTTTTGGAAAAGGTGTGAAAATGGTCCAAAATCGATCAAAACCATGGGCTATAGACCATGCTTTTTGCCCAAAAACGAGTTATTTTGCATCCTTCATGAATGATGGATATTTTTAGAAAAGGTGTGAAAATGGTACAAAATGGATCAAAACCATGGGCTATAGCCCATGCTTTTTGCCCAAAATAGACCTAATTTGCATCCTTCATGAATGATGGATATTTTAGAAAAAGGTTTGAAAAAGGTCCAAAATGGATCAAAACCATGGGCTATAGCCCATGCTTTTTGCCTAGAAATGACCTATTTAGCATCCTTCATGAACAATGGGTACTTTTGGAAAAGGTGTGAAAATGGTCCAAAATCGATCAAAACCATGGGCTATAGCCCATGCTTTTTGCCCAAAAATAAGTTATTTGGCATCCTTTAAGAATAATGGATATTTTTGGAAAAGGTGTGAAAATGGTGTAAAATCGATCAAAACCATGGGCTATAGCCCATGGTTTTTGCCCAAAAATAAACTAAAGTGACCTATTTTGTATCCTTCATGAATAATGGATATTTTTGGAAAAGATGTGAAAAAGGTCCAAAATCGATCAAAACCATGGGCTATAGACCATGCTTTTTGCCCAAAAATGAGTTATTTTGCATCCTTTATGAACAATGGATGTTTTCTGAAAAGGTGTGAAAAAGGTCCAAAATGGATCAAAACCATGGGCTATAGCCCATGCTTTTTGCCCAAAAGTAAGTTATTTGGCATCCTTCATGAATAATGGATATTTTTGGAAAAGGTGTGAAAATGGTCCAAAATCGATCAAAACCATGGGCTATAGCCCATGCTTTTTGCCCAAAAATGAGTTATTTTGCATCCTTTATGAATAACGGATATTTTTGGAAAAGAAGTGAAAATGGTCCAAAATCGATCAAAGCCATGGGCTATAGCCCATGCTTTTTGTGCAAAAATGGTCAAAAAATAGCTATTTTGCATCCTTCATTAATAATGGATATTTTTTGAAAAGGTGTGAAAATGGTCCAAAATCGATCAAAGCCATGGGCTATAGCCCATGCTTTTTGCCCAAAAATGAGTTATTTTGCATCCTTCATGAATGATGGATATTTTTGGAAAAGGTGTGAAAATGGTCCAAAATCGATCAAAACCATGGGCTATAGCCCATGCTTTTTGCCCAAAAATAAGTTATTTTGCATCCTTCATGAATGATGGATATTTTTAGAAAAGGTGTGAAAATGGTCCAAAATCGATCAAAGCCATGGGCTATAGCCCATGCTTTTTCCCAAAAAATGAGTTATTTTGCATCTTTTATGAATAATGGATATTTTTGGAAAAGAAGTGAAAATGGTCCAAAATCGATCAAAACCATCGGCTATAGCCCATGCTTTTTGCCCAAAAATAACCTATTTTGCATCCTTCATGAATAATGGGTATTTTTGGAAAAGGTGTGAAAATAGTCAAAAATCGATCCAAACCATGGGCTATAGCCCATGCTTTTTGCCCAAAAATGAGTTATTTTGCATCCTTCATGAATAATGGATATTTTAGAAAAAGGTGTAAAAAAAGTCCAAAATCGATCAAAACCATGAGCTATAGCCCATGCTTTTTGCCTAAAAATGACCTATTTTTCATCCTTCATGAATAATGGATATTTTTGGATAAGGTGTGAAAATAGTCCAAAATCGATCAAAACCATGGGCTATAGCCCATGCTTTTTGTACAAAAATGGTCAAAAAAGAGCTATTTTGCATCCGTCATGAATAGTGGATATTTTTGGAAAAGGTGTGAACAAGGTCCAAAGTGGATCAAAACCATGGGCTATAACCCATGCTTTTTGCCCAAAAATAAGTTATTTGGCATCCTTTAAGAGTAATGGATATTTTTGGAAAAGGTTTGAAAATGGTGTAAAATCGATCAAAACCATGGGCTATAGCCCATGGTTTTTGCCCAAAAATAAACTAAAGTGACCTATTTTGCATCCTTCATGAATAATGGATATTTTAGAAAAAGGTGTAAAAAAAGTCCAAAATGGAACCAAACCATGGGCTATAGCCCATGCTTTTTGCCTGAAAATGACCTATTTTGCATCCTTCATGAACAATGGGTACTTTTGGAAAAGGTGTGAAAATGGTCCAAAATCGATCAAAAGCATGGGCTATAGCCCATGCTTTTTGCCCAAAAATGAGTTATTTGGCATCCTTTAAGAATAATGGATATTTTTGGAAAATGTGTGAAAATGGTCCAAAATCGATCACAACCATGGGCTATAGCCCATGCTTTTTGCCTAAAAATGAGTTATATTGCATCCTTCATGAATAATGGATATTTTTGGAAAAGGTGTGAAAATGGTCTAAAATCGATCAAAACCATGGGCTATAGCCCATGCTTTTTGCCCAAAAATGAGTTTATTTGCATCCTTTATGAATAATGGATATTTTTGGAAAAGAAGTAAAAATGGTCCAAAATCGATCAAAGCCATGGGCTATAGCCCATGCTTTTTGCCCAAAAATGAGCAAAAAAGAGCTATTTTGCATCCGTCATGAATAGTGGATATTTTTGGAAAAGGTGTGAAAAAGGTGGAAAATCGATCAAAGCCATGGGCTATAGACCATGCTTTTTGCCCAAAAACGAGTTATTTTGCATCCTTCATGAATGATGGATATTTTACAAAAAGGTGGGAAAATGGTCCAAAATCGATCAAAACCATGGGCTATAGACCATGCTTTTTGCCCAAAAACGAGTTATTTTGCATCCTTCATGAATGATGGATATTTTAGAAAAAGGTGTGAAAAAGGTCCAAAATGGATCAAAACCATGGGCTATAGCCCATGCTTTTTGCCCAAAAATAAGTTATTTGGCATCCTTTATGAATAATGGATATTTTTGGAAAAGGTGTAAAAATGGACCAAAATCGGTCAAAACCATGGGCTATAGCCCATGGTTTTTGCCCAAAAATGAACTAAAGTGACCTATTTTGCATCCTTCATGAATAATGGATATTTTTGGAAAAAGTGTGAAAATGGTCAAAAATCGATCAAAACCACGTGCTATAGCCCATGCTTTTTGCCCAAAAATGAGTTATTTTGCATCCTTCATGAATAATGGATATTTTTGGAAAAGAAGTGAAAATGGTCCAAAATCGATCAAAGCCATGGGCTATAGCCTATGCTTTTTGTAGAAAAATGGTCAAAAAAGAGCTATTTTGCATCCGTCATGAATAGTGGATATTTTTGGAAAAGGTGTGAAAAAGGTGGAAAATCGATCAAAGCCATGGGCTATAGCCCATGCTTTTTGTCCAAAAATGACCTATTTTGTATCCTTCATGAATAATGGATATTTTTGGAAAAGGTGTGAAAATGGTCCAAAATCGATCAAAACCATGGGCTATAGCCCATGCTTTTTGCCCAAAAGTGAGTTATTTTGCATCCTTTATGAATAATGGATATTTTTGGAAAACAAGTGAAAAAGGTCCAAAATCGATCAAAGCCATGGGCTATAGCCCATGCTTTTGGTCCAAAAATGACCTATTTTGTATCCTTCATGAATAATGGATATTTTTGGAAAAGGTATGAAAATGGTCCAAAATCGATCAAAACCATGGGCTATAGCCCATGCTTTTTGCCCAAAAACGAGTTATTTTGCATCCTTCATGAATGATGGATATTTTAGAAAAAGGTGTGAAAAAGGTCCAAAATGGATCAAAACCATGGGCTATAGCCCATGCTTTTTGCCCAAAAATAAGTTATTTGGCATCCTTTATGAATAATGGATATTTTTGGAAAAGGTGTAAAAATGGACCAAAATCGTTCAAAACCATGGGCTATAGCCCATGGTTTTTGCCCAAAAATGAACTAAAGTGACCTATTTTGCATCCTTCATGAATAATGGATATTTTTGGAAAAAGTGTGAAAATGGTCAAAAATCGATCAAAACCACGTGCTATAGCCCATGCTTTTTGCCCAAAAATGAGTTATTTTGCATCCTTCATGAATAATGGATATTTTTGGAAAAGAAGTGAAAATGGTCCAAAATCGATCAAAGCCATGGGCTATAGCCCATGCTTTTTGTAGAAAAATGGTCAAAAAAGAGCTATTTTGCATCCGTCATGAATAGTGGATATTTTTGGAAAAGGTGTGAAAAAGGTGGAAAATCGATCAAAGCCATGGGCTATAGCCCATGCTTTTTGTCCAAAAAGGACCTATTTTGTATCCTTCATGAATAATGGATATTTTTGGAAAAGGTGTGAAAATGGTCCAAAATCGATCAAAACCATGGGCTATAGCCCATGCTTTTTGCCCAAAAGTGAGTTATTTTGCATCCTTTATGAATAATGGATATTTTTGGAAAACAAGTGAAAAAGGTCCAAAATCGATCAAAGCCATGGGCTATAGCCCATGCTTTTGGTCCAAAAATGACCTATTTTGTTTCCTTCATGAATAATGGATATTTTTGGAAAATGTGTGAAAATGGTCCAAAATCGATCAAAACCATGGGCTATAGACCATGCTTTTTGCCCAAAAATGAGTTATTTTGCATCCTTCATGAATGATGGATATTTTAGAAAAAGGAGTGAAAAAGGTCCAAAATGGATCAAAACCATGGGCTATAGCCCATGCTTTTTGCCTAAAAATGAACTAAAGTGACCTATTTTGCATCCTTCATGAATAATGGATATTTTTGGAAAAAGTGTGAAAATGGTCAAAAATCGATCAAAACCACGTGCTATAGCCCATGCTTTTTGCCCAAAAATGACCTATTTTGCATCCTTCATGAATAATGGATATTTTTTGAGAAGGTGTGAAAATGGTCCAAAATCGATCAAAACCATGGGCTATAGCCCATGCTTTTTTCCCAAAAATGAGTTATTTTGCATCCTTTATGAATAATGGATATTTTTGGAAAAGAAGTGAAAATGGTCCAAAATCGATCAAAGCCATGGGCTATAGCCCATGCTTTTTGTAGAAAAATGGTCAAAAAAGAGCTATTTTGCATCCGTCATGAATAGTGGATATTTTTGGAAAAGGTGTGAAAAAGGTGGAAAATCGATCAAAGCCATGGGCTATAGCCCATGCTTTTTGTCCAAAAATGACCTATTTTGTATCCTTCATGAATAATGGATATTTTTGGAAAAGGTGTGAAAATGGTCCAAAATCGATCAAAACCATGGGCTATAGACCATGCTTTTTGCCCAAAAATGAGTTATTTTGCATCCTTCATGAATGATGGATATTTTAGAAAAAGGAGTGAAAAAGGTCCAAAATGGATCAAAACCATGGGCTATAGCCCATGCTTTTTGCCTAAAAATGACCTATTTTGCATCCTTCACGAACAATGGGTACTTTTGGAAAAGGTGTGAAAATGGTCCAAAATCGATCAAAAGCATGGGCTATAGCCCATGCTCTTTTTTGCCCAAAAATAAATTATTTGGCATGCTTTATGAATAATTTATATTTTTGAAAAAGGTGTGAAAATGGTCCAAAATGGATCAAAACCATGGGCTATAGCCCATGCTTTTTGCCCAAAAATAAGTTATTTGGCATCCTTTATGAATAATGGATATTTTTTGAAAAGGTTTAAAAATGGACCAAAATCGGTCAAAACCATGGGCTATAGCACATGGTTTTTGCCCAAAAATGAACTAAAGTGACCTATTTTGCATCCTTCATGAATAATGGATATTTTTGGAAAAAGTGTGAAAATGGTCCAAAATCGATCAAAACCACGTGCTATAGCCCATGCTTTTTGCCCAAAAATGACCTATTTTGCATCCTTCATGAATAATGGATATTTTTGGAGAAGGTGTGAAAATGGTCCAAAATCGATCAAAACCATGGGCTATAGCCCATGCTTTTTGCCCAAAAATGAGTTATTTTGCATCCTTTATGAATAATGGATATTTTTGGAAAAGAAGTGAAAATGGTCCAAAATCGATCAAAGCCATGGGCTATAGCCCATGGTTTTTGTAGAAAAATGGTCAAAAAAGAGCTATTTTGCATCCGTCATGAATAGTGGATATTTTTTGAAAAGGTGTGAAAAAGGTGGAAAATCGATCAAAATCATGGGCTATAGCCCATGCTTTTTGTCCAAAAATGACCTATTTTGTATCCTTCATGAATAATGGATATTTTTGGAAAAGGTGTGAAAATGGTCCAAAATCGATCAAAACCATGGGCTATAGACCATGCTTTTTGCCCAAAAACGAGTTATTTTGCATCCTTCATGAATGATGGATATTTTAGAAAAAGGTGTGAAAATGGTCCAAAATCGATCAAAACCATGGGCTATAGACCATGCTTTTTGCCCAAAAACGAGTTATTTTGCATCCTTCATGAATGATGGATATTTTAGAAAAAGGTGTGAAAAAGGTCCAAAATGGATCAAAACCATGGGCTATAGCCCATGCTTTTTGCCCAAAAATAAGTTATTTGGCATCCTTTATGAATAATGGATATTTTTGGAAAAGGTGTAAAAATGGACCAAAATCGGTCAAAACCATGGGCTATAGCACATGGTTTTTGCCCAAAAATGAACTAAAGTGACCTATTTTGCATCCTTCATGAATAATGGATATTTTTGGAAAAAGTGTGAAAATGGTCCAAAATCGATGAAAACCAAGTGCTATAGCCCATGCTTTTTGCCCAAAAATGACCTATTTTGCATCCTTCATGAATAATGGATGTTTTTGGAGAAGGTGTGAAAATGGTCCAAAATCGATCAAAACCATGGACTATAGCAAATGGTTTTCGCCCAAAAATGACCTAAAGTGACCTATTTTGCATCCTTCATGAATAATGGATATTTTTGGAAAAAGGTGTGAAAATGGTCCAAAATCGATGAAAACAATGGGCTATAGCCCATGCTTTTTGCCCAAAAATGACCTATTTTGCATCCTTCATGAATAATGGATATTTTTGGAAAAGGTGTGAAAATGGTCCAAAATCGATCAAAACCATGGGCTATAGCCCATGCTTTTTGCCCAAAAATGACCTATTTTGTATCCTTCATGAATAATGGATATTTTTGGAAAAGGTGTGAAAATGGTCCAAAATCGATCAAAACCATGGGCTATAGACCATGCTTTTTGCCCAAAAACGAGTTATTTTGCATCCTTCATGAATGATGGATATTTTAGAAAAAGGTGTGAAAATGGTCCAAAATCGATCAAAACCATGGGCTATAGACCATGCTTTTTGCCCAAAAACGAGTTATTTTGCATCCTTCATGAATGATGGATATTTTAGAAAAAGGTGTGAAAAAGGTCCAAAATGGATCAAAACCATGGGCTATAGCCCATGCTTTTTGCCCAAAAATAAGTTATTTGGCATCCTTTATGAATAATGGATATTTTTGGAAAAGGTGTAAAAATGGACCAAAATCGGTCAAAACCATGGGCTATAGCACATGGTTTTTGCCCAAAAATGAACTAAAGTGACCTATTTTGCATCCTTCATGAATAATGGATATTTTTGGAAAAAGTGTGAAAATGGTCCAAAATCGATGAAAACCACGTGCTATAGCCCATGCTTTTTGCCCAAAAATGACCTATTTTGCATCCTTCATGAATAATGGATGTTTTTGGAGAAGGTGTGAAAATGGTCCAAAATCGATCAAAACCATGGACTATAGCAAATGGTTTTTGCCCAAAAATGACCTAAAGTGACCTATTTTGCATCCTTCATGAATAATGGATATTTTTGGAAAAAGGTGTGAAAATGGTCCAAAATCGATCAAAACCACGTGCTATAGCCCATGCTTTTTGCCCAAAAATGACCTATTTTGCATCCTTTATGAATAATGGATATTTTTGGAGAAGGTGTGAAAATGGTCCAAAATCGATCAAAACCATGGGCTATAGCCCATGCTTTTTGCCCAAAAATGAGTTATTTTGCATCCTTTATGAATAATGGATATTTTTGGAAAAGAAGTGAAAATGGTCCAAAATCGATCAAAGCCATGGGCTATAGCCCATGCTTTTTGTAGAAAAATGGTCAAAAAAGAGCTATTTAGCATCCGTCATGAATAGTGGATATTTTTTGAAAAGGTGTGAAAAAGGTGGAAAATCGATCAAAATCATGGGCTATAGCCCATGCTTTTTGTCCAAAAATGACCTATTTTGTATCCTTCATGAATAATGGATATTTTTGGAAAAGGTGTGAAAATGGTCCAAAATCGATCAAAACCATGGGCTATAGACCATGCTTTTTGCCCAAAAACGAGTTATTTTGCATCCTTCATGAATGATGGATATTTTAGAAAAAGGTGTGAAAATGGTCCAAAATCGATCAAAACCATGGGCTATAGACCATGCTTTTTGCCCAAAAACGAGTTATTTTGCATCCTTCATGAATGATGGATATTTTAGAAATAGGTGTGAAAAAGGTCCAAAATGGATCAAAACCATGGGCTATAGCCCATGCTTTTTGCCCAAAAATGAGTTATTTTGCATCCTTTATGAATAATGGATATTTTTGGAAAAGGTGTGAAAAAGGTCCAAAATGGATCAAAACCATGGGCTATAGCCCATGCTTTTTGCCCAAAAATGACCTATTTTGTATCCTTCATGAATAATGGATATTTTTGGAAAAGGTATGAAAATGGTCCAAAATCCATCAAAACCATGGGCTATAGCCCATGCTTTTTGCCCAAAATAGAACTATTTTGCATGCTTCATGAATGATGGATATTTTAGAAAAAGGTGTGAAAAAGGTCCAAAATGGATCAAAACCATGGGCTATAGCCCATGCTTTTTGCCTAAAAATGACCTATTTAGCATCCTTCATGAACAATGGGTACTTTTGGAAAAGGTGTGAAAATGGTCCAAAATCGATCAAAACCATGGACTATAGCAAATGGTTTTTGCCCAAAAATGACCTAAAGTGACCTATTTTGCATCCTTCATGAATAATGGATATTTTTGGAAAAAGGTGTGAAAATGGTCCAAAATCGATCAAAACCACGTGCTATAGCCCATGCTTTTTGCCCAAAAATGACCTATTTTGCATCCTTTATGAATAATGGATATTTTTGGAGAAGGTGTGAAAATGGTCCAAAATCGATCAAAACCATGGGCTATAGCCCATGCTTTTTGCCCAAAAATGAGTTATTTTGCATCCTTTATGAATAATGGATATTTTTGGAAAAGAAGTGAAAATGGTCCAAAATCGATCAAAGCCATGGGCTATAGCCCATGCTTTTTGTAGAAAAATGGTCAAAAAAGAGCTATTTTGCATCCGTCATGAATAGTGGATATTTTTTGAAAAGGTGTGAAAAAGGTGGAAAATCGATCAAAATCATGGGCTATAGCCCATGCTTTTTGTCCAAAAATGACCTATTTTGTATCCTTCATGAATAATGGATATTTTTGGAAAAGGTGTGAAAATGGTCCAAAATCGATCAAAACCATGGGCTATAGACCATGCTTTTTGCCCAAAAACGAGTTATTTTGCATCCTTCATGAATGATGGATATTTTAGAAAAAGGTGTGAAAATGGTCCAAAATCGATCAAAACCATGGGCTATAGACCATGCTTTTTGCCCAAAAACGAGTTATTTTGCATCCTTCATGAATGATGGATATTTTAGAAATAGGTGTGAAAAAGGTCCAAAATGGATCAAAACCATGGGCTATAGCCCATGCTTTTTGCCCAAAAATAAGTTATTTGGCATCCTTTATGAATAATGGATATTTTTGGAAAAGGTGTAAAAATGGACCAAAATCGGTCAAAACCATGGGCTATAGCACATGGTTTTTGCCCAAAAATGAACTAAAGTGACCCATTTTGCATCCTTCATGAATAATGGATATTTTTGGAAAAAGTGTGAAAATGGTCCAAAATCGATGAAAACCACGTGCTATAGCCCATGCTTTTTGCCCAAAAATGACCTATTTTGCATCCTTCATGAATAATGGATGTTTTTGGAGAAGGTGTGAAAATGGTCCAAAATCGATCAAAACCATGGACTATAGCAAATGGTTTTTGCCCAAAAATGACCTAAAGTGACCTATTTTGCATCCTTCATGAATAATGGATATTTTTGGAAAAAGGTGTGAAAATGGTCCAAAATCGATGAAAACAATGGGCTATAGCTCATGCTTTTTGCCCAAAAATGAGTTATTTTGCATCCTTTATGAATAATGGATATTTTTGGAAAAGGTGTGAAAAAGGTCCAAAATGGATCAAAACCATGGGCTATAGCCCATGCTTTTTGCCCAAAAATGACCTATTTTGTATCCTTCATGAATAATGGATATTTTTGGAAAAGGTATGAAAATGGTCCAAAATCCATCAAAACCATGGGCTATAGCCCATGCTTTTTGCCCAAAATAGAACTATTTTGCATGCTTCATGAATGATGGATATTTTAGAAAAAGGTGTGAAAAAGGTCCAAAATGGATCAAAACCATGGGCTATAGCCCATGCTTTTTGCCTAAAAATGACCTATTTAGCATCCTTCATGAACAATGGGTACTTTTGGAAAAGGTGTGAAAATGGTCCAAAATCGATCAAAACCATGGACTATAGCAAATGGTTTTTGCCCAAAAATGACCTAAAGTGACCTATTTTGCATCCTTCATGAATAATGGATATTTTTGGAAAAAGGTGTGAAAATGGTCCAAAATCGATCAAAACCACGTGCTATAGCCCATGCTTTTTGCCCAAAAATGACCTATTTTGCATCCTTTATGAATAATGGATATTTTTGGAGAAGGTGTGAAAATGGTCCAAAATCGATCAAAACCATGGGCTATAGCCCATGCTTTTTGCCCAAAAATGAGATATTTTGCATCCTTTATGAATAATGGATATTTTCGGAAAAGAAGTGAAAATGGTCCAAAATCGATCAAAGCCATGGGCTATAGCCCATGCTTTTTGTAGAAAAATGGTCAAAAAAGAGCTATTTTGCATCCGTCATGAATAGTGGATATTTTTTGAAAAGGTGTGAAAAAGGTGGAAAATCGATCAAAATCATGGGCTATAGCCCATGCTTTTTGTCCAAAAATGACCTATTTTGTATCCTTCATGAATAATGGATATTTTTGGAAAAGGTGTGAAAAAGGTCCAAAATGGATCAAAACCATGGGCTATAGCCCATGCTTTTTGCCCAAAAATGACCTATTTTGTATCCTTCATGAATAATGGATATTTTTGGAAAAGGTATGAAAATGGTCCAAAATCCATCAAAACCATGGGCTATAGCCCATGCTTTTTGCCCAAAATAGAACTATTTTGCATGCTTCATGAATGATGGATATTTTAGAAAAAGGTGTGAAAAAGGTCCAAAATGGATCAAAACCATGGGCTATAGCCCATGCTTTTTGCCTAAAAATGACCTATTTAGCATCCTTCATGAACAATGGGTACTTTTGGAAAAGGTGTGAAAATGGTCCAAAATCGATCAAAACCATGGACTATAGCAAATGGTTTTTGCCCAAAAATGACCTAAAGTGACCTATTTTGCATCCTTCATGAATAATGGATATTTTTGGAAAAAGGTGTGAAAATGGTCCAAAATCGATCAAAACCACGTGCTATAGCCCATGCTTTTTGCCCAAAAATGACCTATTTTGCATCCTTTATGAATAATGGATATTTTTGGATAAGGTGTGAAAATGGTCCAAAATCGATCAAAACCATGGGCTATAGCCCATGCTTTTTGCCCAAAAATGAGTTATTTTGCATCCTTTATGAATAATGGATATTTTCGGAAAAGAAGTGAAAATGGTCCAAAATCGATCAAAGCCATGGGCTATAGCCCATGCTTTTTGTAGAAAAATGGTCAAAAAAGAGCTATTTTGCATCCGTCATGAATAGTGGATATTTTTTGAAAAGGTGTGAAAAAGGTGGAAAATCGATCAAAATCATGGGCTATAGCCCATGCTTTTTGTCCAAAAATGACCTATTTTGTATCCTTCATGAATAATGGATATTTTTGGAAAAGGTGTGAAAATGGTCCAAAATCGATCAAAACCATGGGCTATAGACCATGCTTTTTGCCCAAAAACGAGTTATTTTGCATCCTTCATGAATGATGGATATTTTAGAAAAAGGTGTGAAAATGGTCCAAAATCGATCAAAACCATGGGCTATAGACCATGCTTTTTGCCCAAAAACGAGTTATTTTGCATCCTTCATGAATGATGGATATTTTAGAAATAGGTGTGAAAAAGGTCCAAAATGGATCAAAACCATGGGCTATAGCCCATGCTTTTTGCCCAAAAATAAGTTATTTGGCATCCTTTATGAATAATGGATATTTTTGGAAAAGGTGTAAAAATGGACCAAAATCGGTCAAAACCATGGGCTATAGCACATGGTTTTTGCCCAAAAATGAACTAAAGTGACCTATTTTGCATCCTTCATGAATAATGGATATTTTTGGAAAAAGTGTGAAAATGGTCCAAAATCGATGAAAACCACGTGCTATAGCCCATGCTTTTTGCCCAAAAATGACCTATTTTGCATCCTTCATGAATAATGGATGTTTTTGGAGAAGGTGTGAAAATGGTCCAAAACCGATCAAAACCATGGACTATAGCAAATGGTTTTTGCCCAAAAATGACCTAAAGTGACCTATTTTGCATCCTTCATGAATAATGGATATTTTTGGAAAAAGGTGTGAAAATGGTCCAAAATCGATGAAAACAATGGGCTATAGCTCATGCTTTTTGCCCAAAAATGAGTTATTTTGCATCCTTTATGAATAATGGATATTTTTGGAAAAGGTGTGAAAAAGGTCCAAAATGGATCAAAACCATGGGCTATAGCCCATGCTTTTTGCCCAAAAATGACCTATTTTGTATCCTTCATGAATAATGGATATTTTTGGAAAAGGTATGAAAATGGTCCAAAATCCATCAAAACCATGGGCTATAGCCCATGCTTTTTGCCCAAAATAGAACTATTTTGCATGCTTCATGAATGATGGATATTTTAGAAAAAGGTGTGAAAAAGGTCCAAAATGGATCAAAACCATGGGCTATAGCCCATGCTTTTTGCCTAAAAATGACCTATTTAGCATCCTTCATGAACAATGGGTACTTTTGGAAAAGGTGTGAAAATGGTCCAAAATCGATGAAAACGATGGGCTATAGCCCATGCTTTTTGCCCAAAAATAAGTTATTTGGCATCCTTTAAGAATAATGGATATTTTTCGAAAAGGTGTGAAAATGGTCCAAAATCGATCAAAACCATGGGCTATAGCCCATGCTTTTTGCCCAAAAATGAGTTATTTTGCATCCTTTATGAATAATGGATATTTTTGGAAAACAAGTGAAAATGGTCCAAAATCGATCAAAGCCATGGGCTATAGCCCATGCTTTTTGTAGAAAAATGGTCAAGAAAGAGCTATTTTGCATCCGTCATGAATAGTGGATATTTTTGGAAAAGCTGTGAAAAAGGTGGAAAATCGATCAAAACCATGGGCTATAGCCCATGCTTTTTGCCCAAAATAGACCTAATTTGCATCCTTCATGAATGATGGATATTTTAGAAAAAGGTGTGAAAAAGGTCCAAAATGGATCAAAACCATGGGCTATAGCCCATGCCTTTTGCCTAGAAATGACCTATTTAGCATCCTTCATGAATAATAGATATTTTTGGTAAAAAGGTGTGAAAAAGGTCCAAAATCGATGAAAACCATGTGCTATAGCCCATGCTTTTTGCCCAAAAATGAGTTATTTGGCATCCTTTATGAATAATGGATATTTTTGGAAAAGGTGTAAAAATGGACCAAAATCGTTCAAAACCATGGGCTATAGCACATGGTTTTTGCCCAAAAATGAACTAAAGTGACCTATTTTGCATCCTTCATGAATAATGGATATTTTTGGAAAAAGTGTGAAAATGGTCCAAAATCGATCAAAACCACGTGCTATAGCCCATGCTTTTTGCCCAAAAATGACCTATTTTGCATCCTTCATCAATAATGGATATTTTTGGAGAAGGTTTGAAAATGGTCCAAAATCGATCAAAACCATGGACTATAGCAAATGGTTTTTGCCCAAAAATGACCTAAAGTGACCTATTTTGCATCCTTCATGAATAATGGCTATTTTTGGAAAAAGGTGTGAAAATGGTCCAAAATCGACGAAAACCATGGGCTATAGCTCATGCTTTTTGCCCAAAAATGAGTTATTTTGCATCCTTTATGAATAATGGATATTTTTGGAAAAGGTGTGAAAAAGGTCCAAAATGGATCAAAACCATGGGCTATAGCCCATGCTTTTTGCCTAAAAATGACCTATTTTGTATCCTTCATGAATAATGGATATTTTTGGAAAAGGTATGAAAATGGTCCAAAATCGATCAAAACCATGGGCTATAGCCCATGCTTTTTCCCCAAAATAGAACTATTTTGCATCCTTCATGAATGATGGATATTTTAGAAAAAGGTGTGAAAAAGGTCCAAAATGGATCAAAACCATGGGCTATAGCCCATGCTTTTTGCCCAAAAATGACCTATTTTGTATCCTTCATGAATAATGGATATTTTTTGAAAAGGTATGAAAATGGTCCAAAATCGATCAAAACCATGGGCTATAGCCCATGCTTTTTGCCCAAAAATAAGTTATTTAGCATTCTTTAAGAATAATGGATATTTTTGGAAAAGGTGTGAAAATGGTCCAAAATCGATCAAAACCATGGGCTATAGCCCATGCTTTTTGCCCAAAAATGAGTTATTTTGCATCCTTTATGAATAATGGATATTTTTGGAAAACAAGTGAAAATGGTCCAAAATCGATCAAAGCCATGGGCTATAGCCCATGCTTTTTGTAGAAAAATGGTCAAGAAAGAGCTATTTTGCATCCGTCATGAATAGTGGATATTTTTGGAAAAGCTGTGAAAAAGGTCCAAAATCGATCAAAACCATGGGCTATAGCCCATGCTTTTTGCCCAAAATAGACCTAATTTGCATCCTTCATGAATGATGGATATTTTAGAAAAAGGTGTGAAAAAGGTCCAAAATGGATCAAAACCATGGGCTATAGCCCATGCCTTTTGCCTAGAAATGACCTATTTAGCATCCTTCATAAATAATAGATATTTTTGGTAAAAAGGTGTGAAAAAGGTCCAAAATCGATGAAAACCATGTGCTATAGCCCATGCTTTTTGCCCAAAAATGAGTTATTTGGCATCCTTCATGAATAATGGATATTTTAGAAAAAGGTGTGAAAAAGGTCCAAAATGGATCAAAACCATGGGCTATAGCCCATGCTTATTGCCCAAAAATGAGTCATTTTCCATCCTTCATGAATAATGGATATTTTGGGAAAAGGTGTGAAAATGGTCCAAAATCGATCAAAACCATGGGCTATAGCCCATGCTTTTCGCCCAAAAATGACCTATTTTGTATCCTTCATGAATAATGGATATTTTTGGAAAAGGTATGAAAATGGTCCAAAATCGATCAAAACCATGGGCTATAGCCCATGCTTTTTGCCCAAAATAGAACTATTTTGCATCCTTCATGAATGATGGATATTATAGAAAAAGGTGTGAAAAAGGTCCAAAATGGATCAAAACCATGGGCTATAGCCCATGCTTTTTGCCTAAAAATGACCTATTTAGCATCCTTCATGAACAATGGGTACTTTTGGAAAAGGTGTGAAAATGGTCCAAAATCGATGAAAACGATGGGCTATAGCCCATGCTTTTTGCCCAAAAATAAGTTATTTGGCATCCTTTAAGAATAATGGATATTTTTGGAAAAGGTGTGAAAATAGTCCAAAATCGATCAAAACCAGGGGCTATAGCCCATGCTGTTTGCCCAAAAATGAGTTATTTTGCATCCTTTATGAATAATGGATATTTTTGGAAAACAAGTGAAAATGGTCCAAAATCGATCAAAGCCATGGGCTATAGCCCATGCTTTTTGTAAAAAAATGGTAAAAAAAGAGCTATTTTGCATCCGTCATGAATAGTGGATATTTTTGGAAAAGCTGTGAAAAAGGTGGAAAATCGATCAAAATCATGGGCTATAGCCCATGCTTTTTGTCCAAAAATGACCTATTTTGTTTCCTTCATGAATAATGGATATTTTTGGAAAATGTGTGAAAATGGTCCAAAATCGATCAAAACCATGGGCTATAGACCATGCTTTTTGCCCAAAAACGAGTTATTTTGCATCCTTCATGAATGATGGATATTTTAGAAAAAGGTGTTAAAATGGTCCAAAATCGATCAAAACCATGGGCTATAGACCATGCTTTTTGCCCAAAAACGAGTTATTTTGCATCCTTCATGAATGATGGATATTTTAGAAAAAGGTGTGAAAAAGGTCCAAAATGGATCAAAACCATGGGCTATAGCCCATGCTTTTTGCCCAAAAATAAGTTATTTGGCATCCTTTATGAATAATGGATATTTTTGGAAAAGGTGTAAAAATGGACCAAAATCGGTCAAAACCATGGGCTATAGCACATGGTTTTTGCCCAAAAATGAACTAAAGTGACCTATTTTGCATCCTTCATGAATAATGGATATTTTTGGAAAAAGTGTGAAAATGGTCCAAAATCGATCAAAACCACGTGCTATAGCCCATGCTTTTTGCCCAAAAATGACCTATTTTGCATCCTTCATGAATAATGGATATTTTTGGAGAAGGTGTGAAAATGGTCCAAAATCGATCAAAACCATGGACTATAGCAAATGGTTTTTGCCCAAAAATGACCTAAAGTGACCTATTTTGCATCCTTCATGAATAATGGATATTTTTGGAAAAAGGTGTGAAAATGGTCCAAAATCGATGAAAACCATGGGCTATAGCTCATGCTTTTTGCCCAAAAATGAGTTATTTTGCATCCTTTATGAATAATGGATATTTTTGGAAAAGGTGTGAAAAAGGTCCAAAATCGATCAAAACCATGGGCTATAGCCCATGCTTTTTGCCCAAAAGTGAGTTATTTTGCATCCTTTATGAATAATGGATATTTTTGGAAAACAAGTGAAAATGGTCCAAAATCGATCAAAGCCATGGGCTATAGCCCATGCTTTTTGTACAAAAATGGTCAAAAAAGAGCTATTTTGCATCCGTCATGAATAGTGGATATTTTTGGAAAAGGTGTGAAAAAGGTGGAAAATCGATCAAAATCATGGGCTATAGCCCATGCTTTTTGTCCAAAAATGACCTATTTTGTATCCTTCATGAATAATGGATATTTTTGGAAAAGGTGTGAAAATGGTCCAAAATCGATCAAAACCATGGGCTATAGACCATGCTTTTTGTAAAAAAATGGTAAAAAAAGAGCTATTTTGCATCCGTCATGAATAGTGGATATTTTTGGAAAAGCTGTGAAAAAGGTGGAAAATCGATCAAAATCATGGGCTATAGCCCATGCTTTTTGTCCAAAAATGACCTATTTTGTTTCCTTCATGAATAATGGATATTTTTGGAAAATGTGTGAAAATGGTCCAAAATCGATCAAAACCATGGGCTATAGACCATGCTTTTTGCCCAAAAACGAGTTATTTTGCATCCTTCATGAATGATGGATATTTTAGAAAAAGGTGTTAAAATGGTCCAAAATCGATCAAAACCATGGGCTATAGACCATGCTTTTTGCCCAAAAACGAGTTATTTTGCATCCTTCATGAATGATGGATATTTTAGAAAAAGGTGTGAAAAAGGTCCAAAATGGATCAAAACCATGGGCTATAGCCCATGCTTTTTGCCCAAAAATAAGTTATTTGGCATCCTTTATGAATAATGGATATTTTTGGAAAAGGTGTAAAAATGGACCAAAATCGGTCAAAACCATGGGCTATAGCACATGGTTTTTGCCCAAAAATGAACTAAAGTGACCTATTTTGCATCCTTCATGAATAATGGATATTTTTGGAAAAAGTGTCAAAATGGTCCAAAATCGATCAAAACCACGTGCTATAGCCCATGCTTTTTGCCCAAAAATGACCTATTTTGCATCCTTCATGAATAATGGATATTTTTGGAGAAGGTGTGAAAATGGTCCAAAATCGATCAAAACCATGGACTATAGCAAATGGTTTTTGCCCAAAAATGACCTAAAGTGACCTATTTTGCATCCTTCATGAATAATGGATATTTTTGGAAAAAGGTGTGAAAATGGTCCAAAATCGATGAAAACCATGGGCTATAGCTCATGCTTTTTGCCCAAAAATGAGTTATTTTGCATCCTTTATGAATAATGGATATTTTTGGAAAAGGTGTGAAAAAGGTCCAAAATCGATCAAAACCATGGGCTATAGCCCATGCTTTTTGCCCAAAAGTGAGTTATTTTGCATCCTTTATGAATAGTGGATATTTTTGGAAAACAAGTGAAAATGGTCCAAAATCGATCAAAGCCATGGGCTATAGCCCATGCTTTTTGTACAAAAATGGTCAAAAAAGAGCTATTTTGCATCCGTCATGAATAGTGGATATTTTTGGAAAAGGTGTGAAAAAGGTCCAAAATCGATCAAAACCATGGGCTATAGCCCATGCTTTTTGCCCAAAAATGAGTTATTTTGCATCCTTCATGAATAATGGATATTTTGGAAAAAGGTGTGAAAATGGTAGAAAATCGATCAAAACCATCGGCTATAGCCCATGCTTTTTGTCCAAAAATGGTCAAAAATGAGCTATTTTGCATCCTTCATGAATAGTTGATATTTTTGGAAAAGGTGTGAAAATGGTCCAAAATCGATCAAAACCATGGACTATAGCCCATGCTTTTTGCCCAAAAATGGCCAAAAATGACCTATTTTGCATCCTTCATGAATAATGGATATTTTTGGAAAAGGTGTGAAAATGGTCCAAACTTGATCAAAACCATGGGCTATAGGGTTTGTCTAACAATTTTCCAACTGCTTACATAGTAGTAGCGTTATCACTCTCAAGTGGAGACTCTGTATTTTAAGGTGTAACTTTTATTTATCATAGAACTCACATAACCTTATTGCATATTTATATTTTCTTCTTCTTCCTATATAAAGGTTTCGATGATCATTTAGTGTATATTTTTAGTTTATGCGATTCAACATTTCGGCTGTGATGTAAAGTCTCAATATACGTATGTATCTATGTTATCTTAATCTATCTCTCATTTACATACGCAGATCACGTTATAGTCAGTAGCACTGATCAGTTTATAGGTATGCTCTCTATAAATTCAATTACTGCTGTAATTAAGTCATGTTTACCAAATTGTTAAAATTTATTATCGACAGAAAACTTTGAGACCCCTTTTTCGATCATGTTTTCTGAACAGTGGGCTCCCTGTGTCCTATGCAAAATTATCTAAATGTACGCTATTTAGTTTGTAAAGGAACTCATACAATTTGTCTGTTTTGAAAATCAACATAACCACAGAAAGCCCATGTTTGGCACTGGTAGTGATTAAAGCTGTAAAACAGGGATGCAAAGTGTCATCAAAACATGCAGGATTATTCATGCTGAAACAACAGTCAAGCGCACGCAAGTACATTATAAACCGGACGTTTATCCGTATTTTTCTCGAATATCTTAACTACACTGTACATTAATTGTCTAGAAATTGTTTGTTGTCTTCAGAATTATAAACATGATTGTTTTGGTTTATAAAATCGATTTCTCTTTTTAAGATGTTGAAGTTTATATTCCAAGTCGTCCTGCTGGTCAGCGGTAAGACCGGGGTTGTACTGGCTGTGGTATTCTGCTATCGTTTCAACCTTCTCGTTATTCCCGCGGCTATTCCTCAGGAAGGCTTGCATTTGCGACTTCATATTCTCCATATCTTGGTTTATGTCAATTATCTTCTTTTTCCTGCTTTGCTGTTAATGATGTAGTCGTTGTCTCGGTATTTGCTTACTGTAAATGATATTACGATTGTAAATAATTAGTTTTAATCATACTTTGTTCGCCATTTGATTTTTTGTTAATTTTTTTGTTTTTTGTTTTGTTCTTTTAACGTTTAAAAATTACTAAAACGTACAGTTAAAAATCAAGGCGAAATGTTGGATGACAAACAAAAGTTTACTATTAAAATATCAATCGAATATTTATCCAACATGGCGCTTTACGAAAGCCGTGCATGACTTGCTTAACGGTAGACAAAGTAATTCTGAAGAAAAATATGTGGAAAATTTACCCAATATGGGTCAATGTGACTCGATAATTACAGACACGGCCGCCATGTTGGATGATAAAAATTAAAGGAACCAATGACAAAGACGTATATCCAACATGGCGGCTATGGCTATACGTGCAACCCAAAAAGTCATGAAGATTATCACTATTATTAATTTACCTTTGCATTTGCTTAGGATTTCGTTTTCTGTGGAAATAAACACGAGATTACAGTTGTAATCCGCCACACATCGAGCATTCTTGTCAAGGTCACATGAGCTGCCTTCACACGGGTCCGCTCCGCATAAAGTAATGGGCGGCACCTTCAGTAAACCTGGAAAACAAGACAGAAATTAATTCAAAGTGACAATGCTCTTGTCCGAAGTTTAAACTTTGAGGTGCAGAGGATACTATGATAATGAAGAGACCAAAAGTGGTTGCTACGTTCTTTGTTACATTTGTCTGATATTGCAATCAACGCTCAGTACGTACAATTCTTTCCCTTTGATGCTTTATGAAGAACATGAGACAAATATATATATTCTATTCAATCTGGATGTTTTCCCAGACGCTTTGAAATGGGAACCGTTTATAAGATAAAGGATTCCGTTCGGTGAACAACACCTGAGATCCCGATTCTAATGTCAGGACATCGATCCTGCTTTGACTTCAGACTTCATAAAGACTTCACTTAACAAAAGTTGACACTTATTAAAAGAATATTAACAAGTTATTGCTAAAAATTTAAGATTGTATTTTTTGTCTGCAATCGATATCAAAGCAATTAACTATCTGTTCCCAAGGCATCGATGGAAGTTAGTACTATATAGAGATTAGTCGATGAAATAACAAAACTCATAGTTTCCAGTTTACCATGAAGTGATATCATATCATATCACTTCACTGATATTGTTTTTGTTCACGGCTTTGTCACATTGATATCGACCCTAAATGTGTACTATAATGACTTACCTCTGCAATCAAGCTTGTTACCACCAGAGTCTAAGAAGACGGGTTTACATCGTATAGAAACATGACAGCTTGCCACCTCATCTGTATAGCACTCTGACACTTTACAAGGATCGCTGTGACAGATCATCTCCGGGGACGAAGTGAAAACTGTTTTATCACCTGCACGAGAAAAAATATTGCACTTTCATTAGTGACAAACTCCGCTTTTTTACAGTCAGTTTATTAGCTTTTCATTTAGTCTCTCTGTGTGTACGTGTGTACGTGTGTACGTGTGTACGTGTGTACGTGTGTACGTGTGTACGTGTGTACGTGTGTACGTGTGTACGTGTGTACGTGTGTAGCTGTGTACGTGTGTACGTGTGTACGTGTGTAGGTGTGTAAGTGTGTACGTGTGTACGTGTGTACGTGTGTACGTGTGTACGTGTGTACGTGTGTACGTGTGTACGTGTGTACGTGTGTACGTGTGTACGTGTGTACGTGTGTACGTGTGTACGTGTGTACGTGTGTACGTGTGTACGTGTGTACGTGTGTACGTGTGTACGTGTGTACGTGTGTACGTGTGTACGTGTGTACGTGTGTACGTGTGTACGTGTGTACGTGTACGTGTGTACGTGTGTACGTGTGTACGTGTGTACGTGTGTACGTGTGTACGTGTGTACGTGTGTACGTGTGTACGTGTGTACGTGTGTACGTGTGTACGTGTGTACGTGTGTACGTGTGTACGTGTGTACGTGTGTACGTGTGTACGTGTGTACGTGTGTATTTGTGTATGCGTGTCTGTCTCATCGTTACCTTTACAAGATTCCAGGATATTCCCTCGCTTATCAAAAAACACTGGCCAACAACCCGATGACGTCAGACACTTTGCTTGTGGGTAACCAAGGCAACGAGATATTTTGCAAGGGTTAAACCCACACAGGCTTACAGGATTGACATCAATGAGATGATCATTGCCTGAAGATAAACGCAAATAAAGAAGGAATAATTGCATATTTGTTGTAAGGTAGGTTAACGTGACTTCCATAATTAAGAAGTATAACATACTAAAGGGCACAAGAACGCGCGCTCTGATTGGCTGATTACTTAGTATTCAACGAATTCAAAGGATGCGTAGGCACTATACTTGTGCACCTTCGCAAAGGGAGGCGGGTGTCAAAAACCAATGTAAATTCATTGGAAACTATAATTACTTCAGAACGCAAAGGTAAGGTAAGCCATTTCGTTTTTACTTCTTCCTTTTTGTAAATTTCAACCAAAAGGGAAATTAACACTATGGTTTTGACATGTGCTTTATTCCAGTTATTTCATTGTATCCCACCAATCAGAGCGCGCTTTATATCGTAACTATTGTAATCAAACAATGACTACGTAATCAAAACCTTTGCACGAGCAGAGAAAATAACATTACGACATACCCAGGACACAGCTATGCTGATTACAAGGTTTCAACTGAACGAACTTCCCATCACATCCCTTGGATTCATCTTCACAGGTTCTTCGTCTCATTTTTGCTCCACCACCACAAGACTTTGAGCAGTGACCGTACGACGACCATTGGCCAAAACCGTTATCTACAGAAGAATGAGTGTAAAGAAAAGTACTACGTAAGCTAGCAACAAGATAATGCTGTATTCGGCTATTTTGATTGGACGAAAAATAATAATTACATGTAATATGATTGGTTACGGCTTATTGGATGACATCACTAGTGTACCGTAACCCTGCAATATATACGCAATAAGTAGGATGAGATAAAAAAGAACTGGTTGTACGGTTTTCTTCTTCCATTAAAACATCAAAACTAGTTCTCTTATTGTCCCCGAAATTACTATATTACTCAAGATGGTCTCTGTAAAATGAAGAAACGAGATGTCACGTTCCCTCTCTTCCTTGGCGGGATGCTGACATAAGGTACGCATTTACTATTTGTGCTGCGTAGTTATCTCAGTAGCAGCAATTGCATTATTCTCACGTGGAAATTAATACGAATTTGAATAAGAAAGAAAAACTACCAGATAAGCGCAGTCGCCATTTAGTGGACTTTGATCAACAATACTGTTAAACCTTTCCTTTTTTTACGTAATTTCTATTTACTAATGTTTAAAAAATTCCATGTCTTACTTCTACACCGTTTGAATGGGCACGCCAGTGTCTCCTTTGCAGGCCCCTCGCAGTCTTTTCCTCCGTTTATCGGAGAAGGATTGGTACAGGTTCGCTGTCTGGTTTGAACACCAAAACCACACTTTGGACATACGGTCCAATCACTCCACGCGGTATAATTCCCATTAACTATTGGTAGAAAAATATCAATAAGCTCTAGTTTCTTATAATATCTTTCCTTTGAAAGTTAATCAGTAGTTGAATCGTGGTAGCCGGGTAGAAAACTTTTTTCGACAGTTTTTTTGACGTTAGTCAGTGAGTGAGTACTTATAAGCAGGGGCGTAGCGATATCTTGGTCATGGGATGGGATGGGGACAATGTACACTTTTCCCGCCAAAATACACGCGTACGCGTTTCATTTCCCGCTATATGGACCTTTATCACACGGCTGTCAAGTTTATTTTCATGAGAATAAAAACTTTTGTTTAACCCGTATACATTTATTTTCAAGCACTTGAGGCCACGCGTGTTGGAATCTATCGTTCAATTTATTGTAACCTATTGTATTGGCCGCGTGAAAAAGGCCCATTTATAAGGTCAGTAAGACTTTATGGGGAGCTACGCCATTGCTTATGAGCAGCCTGACCATCCTAATGAAGAAAAACAATAATCATCAATATGCAATTTTTAATCGCCATGAATATTTCTCGTACCTGGACAGCCGTCTTTCCTGCAAATTTTAACCTGGAATTTGCTTCCCTTGCATCTTTTCCCGCCATTAGCAGGAGATGGGTTGGTACAGTATCTCTCACGTGACTTAATCGATGTTCGACCGCATTCCTGGCTGCACTTTGACCAAGATGTCCATTCAGTAAAACCACCATCCACTAGAAGAAAATCAAAAAAATCAGTTGGTTAAAAAAAAAGTTTAGTAAGGATGAAGGATGTGTGAAGGATGATTGAACGTATTGTGTTTCCTCTTTATAAGTTTCGACAAGAGAAAATGAACTATATTCATTTTCTCTTGTTTAAGATATTTTCCTATCAAAGACCACGACTCGGTATGATCGAGAGTTTTTGGAAAGAGAATCATAAAGAGATTTTCCTTGAAATGTTAAGAATTTCTAACATAATGCCTCTTGGGAATTGTCTTTCATTCCTTCATTCGTAGAGATTCGTAGACGATATAGGTTATAGGTCTAAATTCAAAGAATCACGAAATCAGTTTCCATTTTGAATTCATGCTAGTTCCCAATTAGTTGGCTCTAATAAAAGTCAAATTCGCCTAAGTTGAATACTAGTTATTAGACAAAGTATCGGCACTGAAATCAACTCACCCGGACAAGTATTTGAACAGGCTTTGGTTTCAAGCTTTGGTCCAACACAATCCTGTCCACCATTTCGGGGTTTGGGATTATCACATCTGCGCCTTCGGTGCGCCACACCAGAAACTTTGCAGTTCTTCGGGCATTCGCTCCACTGTGACCAGCTAGAAAATCCCCCGTTAACTAAAACGAAAAATTATATTTTATAACAACTGCTTATAGACCATTTTAGACTGGGCATAATGTTTTTCTAATATAGAGCCACGTGTCATTCCCTAGAGTATCATTTCGTTGTTGAGAAGACACATGAATATGGATACATCTCCAATAAAGAATCGTGTTCTCAAGAGAATGACACGTGGTCTGAAATGGGACAACATTACGCCCAAGGTAACCTATTTTCAAGAGAATGACACGTGGTCCGAAATAGGAAAATATTACACCCAAGGTAACCTATTTTTATGAGAATGACACGAAGTCTGATATGGGAAAACATTACGCCCAAGGTAAAGAGGTATACTCCATTTTATCGTCTAAAATATGATGTAAAATTATGCTAGAATATTACTTACTTGGACAATGTTTCAACCTGCAAGACTTCTTCTCGACTAAGTGTCCGGTGCAGTTTTCCCCTCCGAACTTTGGACGAGGATTGTCACAGGTTCTGTTTCGCATGGAGAAAAGATTACTTCCACAGCTTACGTTTGCACATGGTGTCCATGACGACCAGTCGCTGAAGTCTCCGTTTACTGAATCAAAAATATGTATACAGTATTAAGGTGTCTCAGGCGTATACCACATCCTTATAAAAATAATCGATATTGTAGAGTTTTTAAAAGATTTACAGGAGACCGCTTTATATAATCTCAAAAATACAAACATTAGTGGAAATTTCTGTCACTGATTGATTTTTTTTTGTTTTGTATTTTCATTTGTTTGTTTTGTGGTTGTTGTTGTTTATTGTTTGTTTTGTTTTTGTGCTTGTTTGCTTGTTTGTTGGAATGTTGTTTTTTGTCTTAAATAATGTCTTATCTTAAATAATCAAACGACGCTATTTCCTTTGCAGATGCAGACTGATCTTGTTTGCTCTTTTTTATCACCATAAACCATCATCGTTATGGTATCACCATTTTTCATGCATATGGTTTCTATCATTATCTAATAATGGCTGACCAATACATTCATCACAAGGAAGTCGCGAATGAGTACATACCTGGACAAGGCTGTTTTCCACATTCCCGTGTCTGGACGCTATCGCCCTGGCATGGTCTGCCGCCATACCTTGGTTCAGGACTAGTACATGCCCGCTCTCTTTGCGATAGCGATGACGAACCGCATGTTTTGGTACAGGGTGACCAGGAAGACCAGGAAGAGTAACCACCATCAACTACAATCATAAGAAAGATTGTTTGCATATGTGGGTCTGTTTGAATGTATTTATCCACCTCATTCTAGCACTATTCACTCCACCCACTCCACACCTGCACCATTCACCCCATCCACCCCACCTACTCCAGACTAGCATCATACACCCCACCCACTCCACCCACTCCACACTAGCACTATTCACTCCATTCACCTCAACCACTCCACACTAGCACCATTCACTCCAACCACTCCATCCACTCCGCAATAGCACCATTCACCCCATCCACTCCACACTAGCACCATCCATCCCACCCACTCTACACTCAGCATCATTAAGGCATGACTCTCAGATGAAAAACTGATTAGCTATATCATAGCCAGTTTTCTACCAATCTTCCCCAAACTTGGCAAGTTAATGTCTTTTGTGAAAAGAAGGAACCTTAGAGCCTTGGTTACCATGGAAACTAAGTCACGTGACCACAAGGCCGCCATCTGGGATTTTTAAACAAGCCGTTTGTAAACATACCGAAACATCTTTAAAAGTCATAAAAATGCAGATTACTTTTCATATTTACGATGCCTATATGGATCTAATTGGATATCTTGGAAATTATTTTAAGTTTAATTTTTAGAATATTTTCTATTTTTTCCAAAAAATTAAAAATATTCTAAAAATTAAACTTAATATAATTTCCAAGATATCCAATTAGATCCATATAGGTATTGCAAATATCAAAAGGAATATGGATTTTCAGGACTTTTGAAGTAGTTTCAGTACGACTACAAACGATTTTTTTAAAAAATCCAAGATGGCGGCCTTGTGGTCACGTGACCTGGTTTCCATGGTAACAGATATGCGGTAATTGCTTGCCTTGAAGAATTACTACTACGAGCCAAATTTGGGAAAGATTCATAGTAAACTGTCAAAGATATGAATAAATAACTGATTTTCCATCACTTCCTCAAAAGAGCCATGCCTTAATGGTGCTGAGCATTAGCACCATTCACCCCATCCACCCCACCCATTCCACACTAGCACTACTCATCCTGTTCATCAAATGATAAATTAATGAGAAGCGTCTGGGTACGATAGACCAAACCCACTTATAAATGTTTTCCATTTTAGACCACGTGTCATTCCCATGAGTATTATTTCTTTGTTTAACGGTTGCCCATTAGAAGACACACAAATAAGGGTACATCGCAAACAAATCTTATTCTCAAGATAATAACACGTGGTTTGAAATGGAAAAACGTTGCGCTCAAGTGGATTTGGTTTGTTATCTATTTACTTGGACAGTGGACGATCATGCATGGCTCAGTCTCTAGGGCCGAGTCATAACACTTTCTTCCACCGTGTGAAGGTGGTGGGTTCGTGCAGTTTCGGGTTCGCATTCTATAGGCACGCAGTCCACAGGATGGAGTACACGGTGACCAAGCTGTCCATGGTGTATAACCACCCTCCACTGGAGATCGTAAAAGAAATAGAAGAAATAGAAAAAGTTATTTTTAAACAAAGATTTGGATCCTCCTATTGAAAATACGATTTTTGGAAACACGTTTTTACTTCTTTTTTGGGTGGGGTGAGGGATGGAGAGGGATATCGTAAGAGTTTGAGAACAGGGAAGCGCGATGTGGTTGTGCATTGGTAAAAGGCCTTTTGGACAACAGGTTACGTGACCCTACCCTCGTAAAAAGAGGCGTTGTGTCAAAATGAACACCAGAAATGGAAAGAGCACCTCTATATTATTAAGAATGGAGTGGTAAAACCGATGAGATAATTTTAGAACACCCATGATGGCAAAAGGATTATTCTGATAAAGAGTTCCTTTACCTGGACACGGCTCTGTTCCACATTGTTTGGTATCGTATCTTGGTCCTGCACATTGTTTTCCAGGAAGACATGATCTTTCACGTGAAGAATACCCTTCTCCTCCGCAGGTAGCTGTACACGTTGACCACGCTGACCAGGGACTCCAAAGACCCTTTTCTTCGATAAAAGTAAAGTAAAACTTAAATCTTGTCGAAACTCTAACTAGCAAATTAAACGGTTTTAGCCTGCTTTAATCTCCGAAGGTGTCGAAGCAGTAATAATGGCGACGTAATATGAGGTGGCAGACTCATTTACTCTTGGTTTGCCTCATTTCAGTTTCACAATATCCAAAAATATCAACAGTAATTAAGAATACACAATTAAGTTCGACAGTACAAACATTTTGGTGCAAAAACCTTCATAGGAAGACAAGCAAATATTCTACAAAAACAAAATACCTTAACAATGATTAACAGAGTTCTCGAATATGAAAACTGGAGCCGGAATCATTAGATTTTACCTTTTACAGCTTGTTGCGTCTCTATCTTTGGTACAATGGTTTGACTGCCAATTTTTCCAGCTATTTCAAAGCCCACACAAGGTTTCAGTTTGCAGTCTTGTTGTTCTGTTAAAGCTCCTTCACAAGGTTTGCCTCCGAATTGTGCTGCTGGATTCGTACAAGTACGGCTACGGATTTTGAAGACTCCTTCACCACACTTGGCAGAGCACGCCGACGACCACACGGACCATTCAGTAAACCCACCATCGACTGAAAAATGTCGGTAAAAATATACAATGAGATATATTCATATAATCATACATCCCTATGCACGCTATGATTGGTTCAAAAATGTGATCCCTCAGAGAAGATACCAAAAAGACCTGGATTTACTATTAATATTTTTTCCCAAAGGATTTGCATTTTATTCTCAACTAATAGTATTTTCAAAGTCCTGTAAACAGACTTATTTGGCCACCACAATCAACATTAAAAGCCATTTTGGCTATTTAGAAATCGTATAGAATTAAACCTTCATGGGACAGCGAGCTTACTTAAATTGTTTCCTTATCACTCAAACTCCTTTTCCTTAAAATGTTTGAATTTTTTTGGGAATGCAGTGGAGGTTTTAGGATTCTAAAAAAGGGAGTTTTAAAATGATGGCCGCTGCACAAAAAAAGCTAGCGTGATCAGATTCACAAAGGGATTTTAGTTTCATTCTACTGGAATGAAACCATGGATGAAAACATCCCTGGATCCACTATTGAAATGGCAATATAATGGTTTCTGAAATAATAATTCTCTCGAAGTAAACTGAAAGGATATGGTAGGAGTGTTATCAACACCTAATAATGGAATTGGAAGATTTCATAAAGTAGTTCCCGCCACGAATTAAACCGGCCATACTTAGTGGCGGATACAGGAATTTAAAAATGGAGGTTCGAAAATGATCGCCACGCAGAAAAAGCTGGTAGTTGAATTGGCTTCATAAAGGGGAGTTCCAATCCATTGTACTGAGTGTAAAGAACATGATTGGCTTCACAAGATCTTACAAAAGGGGGGTTCTGGAATCCACTTAATGATAAATGAACAATAAAGGCATCCTTACCGGTACAATTATACCCGTGACAGCTTTCAGCTTGATGCAGCGGACCTTTGCAGTCTTTTTTATCCAAACGGCACTTACGCATGCGCGTTTTTGTTCCTTCACCGCAGCTCTTACTACACGTCGTCCACGCGGTCCAAGATGTAAACTTTTTGTCATTGTTCTCAGAATTCATTTTTGTTGTCGTGTTTATAACTTTGTCTAATTCATCGCCGAGTTTTGTCGTAATGGTAGAGTCATTAGTATCGTGCAAGCTCAAAACTACATCTTTCAAAAGATTAAACAGAAACTCTTGCTCTGTTGTTGCATTTTTCTTCTTTTTCATCTTACCCTGTGTTGTATCAGCAGAAGTGTCTTTCCTGTTCTTGGAAGTGTCAATCATTTTAGGAGCTGTCTGTCCACCATTTGGATTCTCAGGCATCGTCAGATTTGCTTTACTTCGTGCGTTTCCTTCTCCTGTAACATTTTGACGCTTGCCACCGTCATGTTTCGTATAATCATCGCCGTTCATATTCATTGTTGTTCCATCTTTCCTAGCAAAAGGAGCATTCTCATTGTCATGAGTAGGATGAGAGGTCTCTTTTGTTTTATTAGGCTGGGCTCCCTGTGTTATGGTATTGACCTCACCATTCTTTGCTTTCTTTTCAATCACTGCAGCATTGCCTTTCGTTGGTGTCGTATCATTTTGCGGTTGGTTTGTGTTAGTATTGTTTTGTGTTCCATTTGTTTCATGCTCAGCTAAAATCTCTACCAGAGCATTAAGAGCATGAAGATTTCCCCAGTCAATGGATGTAACTGCTTTGTTTTTTTGCCTATTATAATTCAAGCTTTCTTGGTCGGAAGAAAAGTTATTGATTTCCAGATTTTCGCCTTGTTTCTTGATTGTAGAGTCTACTTCATCTTGATCCATGGTTGTGTCCTGCTTAGATTCTTCCTTCGAATGGTCCAACGGTTCTCCATCTTTGTTTTTCTTGTCGTTGGCACCAGAACTCGCACCTTTATCAGCCTCTTTATCTTCATGGGTGTTTACCTTGATATTACTACTATCGTTCCTATTTTTTCCAGTATCATTCGATAAAGCTTGCTTGGCATGTTCATACAAACTAGATGCATCTGCCTTGCTGTGGTTACCAGCAGTTTGGTTGCCATGGATACCATGTTCTTGATGTTTTTCATTCTTTTCCGTTGCATGATGATTGTCTTGGCCCTTTTCTAAAGCAGAATTATTACTCACTTTGCTATGATTGCTTGTTAAAAAATAATAATGAGGTTTCTTCTGAGTTTCCAGATTCTTTGCATTGCTTGCATCACCGTCAGTATAGGTATCTAATTTGTCCGTGTCATTGTCACTTAACGCTTTCAGAATAGCATCAGTGTCGTTATGTTTCAAGATCTCAGTAGCCACTTTCGTAATGTCGATTTCTGTTTTCTCATTCTCATTTTGGTCCTTTTCGTCCGCTTTCATCACCATATCAAAGTTTCCGTCTATGGAATCGTAGATCACTTTTTGTTTACTTTTCTTGGAAGACTGGTCTCTCATTCCTTGTCCACTTTTAGCACTTTGAGCCGACTGAATTCCTTCAGACTGTTTGTCCTGGGACGATTGCACTTTCTCGGACTGTTTGAAATTGGTGTCTTGAGATGATTGACTTTCCTCAGACTGTTTGACATTGGTGTCTTGAGATGATTGACTTTCCTCAGACTGTTTGACATTGGTGTCTTGAGATGATTGACTTTCCTTGGGTTGTTTGACATTGGTGTGTTGAGATGATTGACTTTCCTTGGGTTGTTTGACATTGGTGTGTTGAGATGATTGACTTTCCTCGGACTGTTTGACATTGGTGTCTTGAGATGATTGACTTTCCTCAGACTGTTTGACATAGGTGTCTTGAGATGATTGACTTTCCTCGGGTTGTTTGACATTGGTGTGTTGGGATGATTGACTTTCCTTCGGTTGTTTGACATTGGTGTGTTGAGATGATTGACTTTCCTCAGACTGTTTGACATTGGTGTGTTGAGATGATTGACTTTCCTCGGGTTGTTTGACATTGGTGTCTGGAGATGATTGACTTTCCTCGGGTTGTTTGACATTGGTGTCTGGAGATGATTGACTTTCCTCGGGTTGTTTGACATTGGTGTGTTGGGATGATTGACTTTCCTCGGGTTGTTTGACATTGGAGTCTTGAGATGATTGACTTTCCTCGGGTTGTTTGACATTGGTGTCTTGAGATGATTGACTTTCCTCGGGTTGTTTGACATTGGTGTCTGGAGATGATTGACTTTCCTCGGGTTGTTTGACATTGGTGTCTTGAGATGATTGACTTTCCTCGGGTTGTTTGACATTGGAGTCTTGAGATGATTGACTTTCCTCGGGTTGTTTGACATTGGTGTTTTGAGGTGATTGACTTTCCTCGGACTGTTTGACATTGGTGTGTTGGGATGATTGACTTTCCTCAGACTGTTTGACATTGGTGCTTTGAGTTGAGTCACTTTCCTGAGAAGTCTCCTCTTTCTGTAAGCTTTTGGAATCTTCCTCAAACTCCATTTGTTGCGCTGATGAATTTTCTCGGGCTTGTGACGGCGCATCTTGAGAAGTTTGCTGATTTTCTTGACCCTTGAACTCCATGTCTTGTGGTGATGGATTTACTTCACCCACAGACTCCATGTTTGTTGGATTCTTTTCTCCCTCGTATTCCATTTCTTGTGATGACTGAATGTCTTGATTTTGTGACTCCATATCTTGAGGTGATGGATTTGTTTGACCCTCTGACTCCATATTTTCCTGTCCCTCTGACTCCATGCTATCTGATGTATCTGGTGCATCATCTATTGTATCAACTTCATTTTCACTTGCAATTAGACCAGAATCAGTATGGATCTCTATTGGTGCGCTTTTGGTTTCAGTGGTGTTTTCCTTCGTAGTATTTACTTTTAAATCTTTTGAAATAACGAACGCTTTATGAATAACATCTTTAAACATTGCCTCAATAATTCGATTTGTTTGAGATCTTTGCTGCTTCAGGTTTTTTGCTGTTTTGTTAGTACCTTCCTGGCCGAGCGAAGCATTAGTTGAATGAGGCTGCTGAATTTCTTCTCTTGATATTTCTTTTCTTTGGCTTTTTAAACCTGTCTTCGTCTTACTTTCCGATACTTTTCCCTGTTGTTCTAAAGGAAATATGAAAGACAGTAAAGTTATCCTTAATGCATTGTGCTACACAGGAAGTTATCAATATTACGAACCTTTACAACTTGGCAATTTGCAGTATTTGACTTCGAATCGCCAGCCCTGACAGTCTTTTCCGCCATTATCCGGTGGGGGGTTGGTGCACACACGCATGCGCATTCTGACAGAGTCTTTCCCACAAGTTTCTGAACACTCTGACCAATCAGTCCACGAAGTAAAACCACCATTTACTTTAAGTGAAATAAATTATAATAATATTAATCATCATCATCATCATTATTATCATCATCATCATCATCATCATCATCACCATAATGGGAATTAACGGTGGATGCCACAGAGTAGCTCCTTCTTCACGAGTTTGGTATTGACATCCAATTTTGCACCACTGCAACCTAACCAACACCCGTATCCAAAATTAGCCATTCCGAGGTTGAGGGGAAAACTTGACATTGCAGTGCATTGTGCGATTATCTTAGGGGACGCCTATAGAAGTCCCCTAAAACAGTCGCACAATGCCCTGTAATGGCAATTCGACCCAGTCTTTTTCTCAAGAACGACAGTTTTCAGTTGCTCCCTGAAATTCTTACCTGGTTGAATGGGATTGGTTTCATGAATTTCCTCCAACGTGGATTTTTTTCTTTTTTCCACTCTCTCGTTTTCCTTTTTAGTTTTATCAATGTGAGCAAATGCATTAGCAATATTCTCGAAGATGCCTGATTTCTTTAATCGAATGTCATCATCATCATCATCAACAGATGAGCTTTTCTCATGATGCTTTTTGTTATCTTCAGTATGCTTGGATCTTTTGGATCTCTCGTTGGGTTTATCTAAGCTATCTTGGTATTTCTCAGTCTTACTCCTTTCTTGTATAAATTTGTTGTCATTTTGAAGCGTGGAATAAAGTGTGCTGTAAGTTCCGTTTGGAGAAGATTTATTGACATCCAATTTTGCACTATTTTTCATTTCCTTCTCAGAGTGAGCAAATAAGTTGGAAACATTATCTTTTTTGATGGTGAATTCGTCAAAGGTTCTGCTTTCTCTGTTTTGTCCACTATCTTTTCCTAGTTTTGTGTCAACAACTAAATTCCCCAGTTCTTCCAATTCGCCGGACGAAGCCGACGTCTTTTCTGATTGAACAGGCTTATTGTAGTGTTGCTTTTTAGGAAAGACAACAGGAGAGTCTAAATCATCATCATTACCAATTCCATGGCTAGGGCTTTGATTTTTTATTTTTATTGTCGATTTAGTAACATGATTAGTCGCTTTTTCCTTTATTCCACTTCTAGTACGTGCATTTTTCACATACTCATTTTTAAACTCTACTTCTTCTTTACTTTGTTGAAAACTTGGACTTTCTGCAAAGTCTTTTTCACTGTCGGTTGTCGAAGATTCATAGCTTAGATCGTCAACTTTTTCCTCTTGTTCATTAACCTCGCCTGATCCATAATTTTCATCTTCTTTGATTTCGTTTGAATTCTCCGTATCGTAGTTTTCAAGCATTGGAGCTTGACTGTCAGGAAGTATTTCATGCAATGGCAACATCTTGCTAAATTGCAAGGCAAAATCCTTTTCGATTTGACCTATCTCTTCCATCATCAAGTCACTGATGTATCTGACAGAATCAGGCACATCCTTGCTTGCTTGGCCGACTTCCTTGATTATGTTTCGTTGGTCTTTATCAGGTAAGCCAAGGTTTTCTTCTAGGGCATCAAAAACATTGCCCGGTTTATTAACGGACCTTTTGTCTAAAGATATATCTTCCCTTGTACCATCGTCCACGTTGCCATTGGAAACGTAGTTGCCCAGTTCTTCACTGTTTGATTGAGGATTGAAAAAATACTGGTTTTCTCCGTCAATTTTCTCTGCAAATTTGAAAAAACTGGATAAAAATGTAAACACCGTAGAAGCTTTCTATTTTAAGTTGAATTATTTCAATAATTCATAAAAAAGGCAAAAAGACTGAGCGAGGGAAATCAAAAGCTACATTGGCTTTTAGAACAATAATACGTGACAATAATAATCATTTTCTGAACTGTATTTATTTCAGAGCTTGTTTGGACAACTTTGTGGGTCACATTATTTCATCACCATGGCATACATACAATAGTAATTATTAATTTATTATTATTAATTTGTTAACCATCTTACCTTGCTCGAAGCTCAACCAGCTCGCATTATAGTTTGGTAAGCAGACCAACAGCAAGCACGCTAGTAATCGAACTTCCATTTTCCTACAACTCTAGTATCATGAAGCCATCATTCTCCTATCAAAGGAGGTTTTAGAAAAAATGAGTCATGCACGCGTGCGTACACATCATGGACCGCTGGTGAGGGTAAATCCGGAAATCTTTCAGCTTATCAACTTCTTGTAAAGTCTAAATTTAGTAACATTTTGAGTTTTAAGTTGTCATCACTTCTTCAATCAATGGCGTTTAAAAGTAGAAATGGGGGAGTTTCCATCTTATTCCTATTCAACATAATCGAGGTTTTGGCTGATCACATTCCGGCAGCCATGTTGGATGACAAAAATATGATCTTTTTAAATACTCTGCAGATTTGAATTCTTTCTCATGTAAAACGATTGTTTCGTTCCAGGAAAAAAAGATACGATTTTTAATCAAGCTAACCGTATGGTCACTCTCGTCGATACTGATCCGTCACCTTCACTGCGTTTACATCACAAAATGACTAGATAAAATAGAATTAACGCCCCTGATCATTTTTTTATGAATAATATTTAACCACTTTCGGTTAACAAGCTATAACTTACTGAAGATATCCCCACATTCTCAACAATTATCCAAACAATTATCCAAAGTTTCTAAAATATATTCAACTCCAAATATCACTTATATTGCAATTGATATGACTTTATATGAGATTGATCAACCTGCAAAATCTGTCATAATTGCTCTATGACTTGTAAAATTGCTCCCATTATTATTTTGTATGAGTAGTGTATTTGAAAATACGTTAGCTGATGAAGTGATCAAGATTGAATATATGTATCCACTGAGCGATGATGAATACATGTAGCCAAAACAATCAGGGATGATAAACAAATAACAAGGTCGGTCAATGAATTAAGTTAGTGTTGTTTTCTGTGATCTCACCTGTCCTTCGAACCAAAACATCGAACCCAGAAAACCCAGACCAAACTCCTGATAGCAGTGAAGGACTTTTAGGTGGAAATCGAATAATAAACACTTGATCCAGGGCTCTAAAAACTGTGCTTTCCCTACCTTTTATCCAAAGATATTTCGCTTTAATAAAAGACAAGAAAAAAAGATTGTTTTACACTTATAGTGGACAGATTTTCTTGACCACCAAGCTACCTGTTGTTTTAATGAATTATTAACTATCATAACCTACTTGTCTCTTAAAATGATTGTCCGTGCTGTGCTCCATGTAAGACTTTGTCATCAAATCTATTTGAGACCGGCTGAACGTAACATAAAAAAAGCGGTTGAACTGTCATCGTACAAACAAAACGAGTCGCTAGTCGTAGAACAATAGTTATTCAAATAGGTCGACATATTTCTATTCGGTTTATCAACTATGATGGTTTAGAGCGAAGGCATTTAACCCGTGAAATAAAAAATACTAGTCAACGTGTAATAGTCAAAAAGACACAAAAGAAAACAATGGAATTAGGGGCTACTGAAGTGAATTAGTCTAACATCTATTTCACGGGTTTAATGACTTCACTCTATCAAAACAAAGTATTGCCAGTAAAAACGTAATAAAAAGATATAACTAGCTAAAAACTAGTGTGAGCTGCGTCGGTGTTTCTAATGAGACAGTAATGATGAAAAGATAAATTATACACCGTGAAAAGATGAAAAAACTTACTGACGTTTCGGACGCTAGTCCTTCGTCGGAGTAAAAGAGGAAAACGTAATAAAAACGTATAAGAGTAAAGGAACTTAATTTTGTTAAAATTTAGTCTCGATCTGGATATTGATCCCAATAAATGATCTCTTGACCTATTTCACTTTCACTTTACAAGTCCTAGATGCTTTGCAGTGGCTTACCGCATGTTATGTTGTCCATGGTTGTCAGGAAACTCCTTGATGGGCCATGTTTTTTTCTAACGCGCACAGTTCTCTCCGCTGCTATGAATAATGTTAATTTTTCCCTGAGTTTTTTAATGTTTTTTAAAAGGAATCGGTTATTACGTGTTCCTTTGGGGATTGGAGGATTGTTGTTGCGACATGATAATATTCATGCCCCCTTCAAATAATAATAAGGCGTGTAAAAGCTCGTTTGGCAGGAAATAGCCCGTGCACAGAAGTCTTTTTAACGTGGTCATACTTTTGCGCGTCGCGTTGCAAGACCTGTAACTATTTCTCTTCGTTTTCCGGAATATTTCATCATGGTTATAGAGCAGTATTTTCGAAGCTTTTTTTTTTGTGTTAAGTAAAGCACGACACCTTTCGTAACCTTCCAGTCTTTATTATTTCCACGATATACATATTATTTCAGGAATCAATTACTAAATAAATAAATAAGATAATCCTCAACCAAGCCTTTGCTAAGTCACGTAAAGAATATATTAAAACAAAGCATTTTTGTCGGGGTTATATCAGAGTTTCTGAGGAAAAGGAACACTGTCACCAAGGTAATAATAATAGTTTTTTGAATTTTATTCGAGTACGTATCCCAGAATAAATTGTCTTTTCATTCACTGCAATGCCAAATGCATAGATAACTTGAAATAAAATGATGAAATGTTGTGAGTAAAGCTTATATATTGTTTGCTTAACCTTAAAGCAAGCCAAACTGTGACTGTGAAAGCCTATAGCTATTCAAGGCCCAACCATGGTACCAAACTACTGATCTAGGATCATCCCCATAGGCTTTTTCTTAGTTCGATAAACAGGATGCATTATGGTCTAGCTTGGGTACAAACAACACCATATAAGGCATGATGAACAAAAGATGTTCGTACCGAAGACTAGACCATAATACACCGTGTTCGCTATCTCAGACAAGGTCTTTTACGGTCACGACATACTCGCGCATTAAGTTTTAAGCAATCAGTAGTGTTTAGGTTTCCCTAGAAAACCCATAGAGGGCTTATTTAAATTTTAGAACTTATTTTATATCCAGTAATTCATCAATTTATTTCAAGTTATTTGAGAAGCTGAAATCAGTTATTTGTCGTCTTCGGCTGGGTCAGGTTGTTACTGAGGTTTTGTGTTTCCTGATAGAACGCAATAAAAATTGGCAGAACCGCTGATATCTTCGCAGACCAAGTTGTATCCTTCACATACACATGTGGTGGGATCGTATTGATCACAAGGTTGACCAAGTGTTCTGCAATCTCGTTTCTAAGCCGGAAGATGAAAAGAATGTCAATCACTGGCTGAGACATTTCAATAGAAGAATGACATGAAGAATATATGCATCATGAGGTCAAAGGGGATTCAGAGATACTGAATGAATGGAACATGAGGTCAAAGGGGATCCAGAGATACTGAATGAATGGAGCATGAGGTTAAAGGGGATTCAGAGATACTGAATGAATGGCACATGAGGTCAAAGGGGATCCAGAGATACTGAATAAATGGAACATGAGGTTAAAGGGGGTCCAGATACTGAATGAATGGAACATGAGGTTAAAGGGGGTCCAGATGGTGAATGAATGGAACATGAGGTCAAAGGGGGTCCAGATGGTGAATGAATGGAACATGAGGTCAAAGGGGGTCCAGATACTGAATGAATGGAGCATGAGGTCAAAGGGGATTCAGAGATACTGAATGAATGGAACATGAGGTCAAAGGGGGTCCAGATACTGAATGAATGGACCATGAGGTAAAAGGGGATACAGAGATACTGAATGAATGGAACATGAGGTCAAAGGGGGTCCAGATACTGAATGAATGGCACATGAGGTCAAAGGGGATTCAGAGATACTGAATGAATGGCACATGAGGTCAAAGGGGATTCAGAGATACTGAATGAATGGCACATGAGGTCAAAGGGGATCCAGATACTGAATGAATGGCACATGAGGTCAAAGGGGATTCAGAGATACTGAATGAATGGAACATGAGGTTAAAGGGGGTCCAGATGGTGAATGAATGGAACATGAGGTCAAAGGGGGTCCAGATGGTGAATGAATGGAACATGAGGTCAAAGGGGGTCCAGATACTGAATGAATGGAACATGAGGTCAAAGGGGGTCCAGATACTGAATGAATGTGACATGAGGTATAAGGGGCTACAGATATGGATAAGTTCAAATGCGCTTTACAATGAGATATGAACGAGGGGTGGTTAGTATGAGGTCTAAGCAATAAGGGTGGTCACTGCCAGGGTTTCTTTTACGTCCCAGATACTGAATGTATTGAATGCAACACGAGGTCAAAGGGAGTATTTGTTAGACTAATGACATTAATTACAGCAATGCTTGTCATAGTTAATTCAGTACATTAGTGAATGTAAAACTTACCCAGAATGAGCGGAACAAATTTCTTTTCTGCATATGTCGCCTGCTGACTTCATTTGCTGGTGCGCAGGTTGTCTCGGCGATCAATAAAACCGCCACAATAAGAATAGAAAGTGTTATCTTGGAAACCATGGTTAATGCTGCAATAAACAAGATCAAAACGTAGACATTACATCCACAATCCAATATGGAGGAAAATTATTATTACATATACTACGATATTCTGGGGATATTCTGACACTGTACAAGAGCAGTTACGAAGGTAAAAGAGTAAATAGGAATGGAGATAAATGTAGTGTGACACTGTCCCTTTATTAACTTGAATGGGTTTTTCTAAACTCTCAGAGAATGTATATAGACCCACATACATTTACTCAAAAACAAAAAAGTAAGACAAAACAAATGACAAATGAAACCTAACAAAATGAAAACTAGTATTAAACAAATTAAAAGCTCAGAGAACTTCAATGACCTAATTTCGAAGATTCTTAAACCCAAAAGACGTATTCTTTGGTAAAGCAACAGAAGTGAAAAGGTTTTCTGCAGGAAAGGGGTCTTAAAATGCGTAACAAAAGCACGGCTACCAACCACGTAAGAAAGTAAAAACCTTTGAGATATTTGTATGGACCATAAGGCCTACCTACCACAAGAAACTTGTATGTTTTGCAGTTTTAAGACCTTTTTCTTTTAAGCCCGCGTTTATCAGTATTGGTCAAATTCGACTCAATGGTTCTATTTATTTGAAAGCTAAGATGTTATATGTCATTACAACGGAAGCAAATAACTCAAATAACACTCCAATATGTCGAAATAAGTTCCTAAAAACCAAACTTTATAACATATCTTGTAATCGAGGAATAACATTGACTTGATGAAAGGAAAACAGCAGGACTTTCATTAAAATATTTTATCGCCTTTTGTCGAACGCGGTCTTACAAGAAACATGAAAAGTCGGTTGACGGGCCTCAAAGAACGAAATGACTTTCAAAATTGATATAAAAGATATAAACTGTGATTTCAAATGACGTCAATTGAAAAACTGGTGCTTATCAATTGCAACGATAAATATATTTCAAGATCAACGCGAAATGTCAACATTTCATTTTGTAATATTTGTACACTTGTAACTATATTTGACATTTTAAGCTCAAAAACATCTTTTAAATTTCCCAATTCTCGAAAAGAAATAAGTATTTATGTTTAATGAAAATGAGTTAAGACTCTTCGTATTAACAAAGTCAAATGTGAAAGATACAGTATTATCCACTCTCTTAATCCACTCTCTTAGTTTCATTTTTCATTAAAATTTCCCCTTGAATTCCTCAAAATTTGACAAAAATTATAAGCTTTTTAACCGGATTTTAATATCCAAACTTAGTCCATCCTATCAGTATTTAACTCCTCCCTTCTTCCTTCCTTTCGGATCCTACGAAAAAGATTACTAACTGACAAGAAAAACACTCTTTAATTGAAATTGTTTGACTGTCATCGCCGCTCTAGAGGGGAAAAACTTTAATTCCAAATCTTATCGAGGTAAATTATCGTTATATTTTCTTCCGTTTACTCTTGAAGTGTCCGGAGATCCAATATTTCTTTATTAAAATCAGCTTGTATTTAGGAAAACGTGTGACAAATTGGAAAATTATACTTCAGGGAAATTACAACGTAAATGAACGAAGCTCTGGAATCAACCGTTATTGGTCCCGTTAATCAGTGCATGTCGTCTTTAAGCCCCGTTTACACTGGCGATTTTTGCGGCGATTTTTCAGTTGAAATTTTCGGGACTATTAAATCTTTTGTCTCATCCTTCAAAAGAGACATTCGTCTAGGAAAATCTTGGTATCCTGAATAAAACTTAACAAGTAAATTCTTTACCATTATTTATTATGGACAAAATCGCCGCAAAAATCGCTAGTGTAAACGGGGCTTTAAAGTGCTAACGTTGGGCGAACATTATCAAAAATTTAATGCAACCTTGAGATTATCTTACATGCGAGGCTAACATCAAAATACGAAAGAATTTTTACAAATTCCATCGAGAAAAAGTATGACTTCTTTGGTATATTCATATCAGCCTCGTATACACGATGCTTTAATAAGGATCCCTGAAACGTTACTGGAACAATCTATAAGGCTCTAATAAAAACTGGTGTAGTCTTTTCTTGATATTCCGATCAAAAGTATTATATTTTGAGAATGTTTAACTTCATTAAAGGAGTCAGTCAAATTTTGGTTGAATTTGACATTTCGGACGATTTTTATTCCAAGTAGCACTATAGCTATTTTTCTATATTCACTCAGGTTATATCCCACGGTAAAATATTTATTAGTCAAAATTTTCTGTAAAGACTGATAAAACTAACATTTCTAAAAGTAGAAATGATTTCAAGTAGTTTGGTATTTTTCCAGCTGTAGGGCAGTCTGGAGTTCTCACAAGACGCCCTCGTTTCTTCATTCGGTTCTGTTTTTATTGATCTACCCGCTGTTAATTTTTATTAACTCTTACCGTTAGAATAAATACTGACACTGCTGGTTTTAGTTCTACTGCGACAAAATGTTTTCCCGAACCTATAACCCCCAAATGATCGGATCTTAGAGCATGTTGTTCGCATACACAATGTTGTTTTATAGTAGTTTTCTGTATTTTTACACTTCTTTTAGCGAAAATGAACGGTTTCTGTTTAAATGGTTCAAGTTGTTTTCTGAAAAAAATTTGAAATCTTTTTCTCGAACTTATGATCCCCAAACAATTTGATCTTAGAACATGTTGTTTGTTTTTAGTTTTCTGTATTTGTATACTTCTTTTAGTAGTGAAAATGAAAGGTAGATGTTGTTTAACCCTATTATTGATCTCTTTCTACCTTACCTAAAAAAATCAAAACATATATTATGTCTTATAAATGTGTATCAAAGTGAAAATACATACAAAAAAATGATATGAGATATCTTGGCTTTCATATTTCTTTTAATTTACTAGCTGCTATCAAGACAAAAAACATCGGCTTTATAAGTTTTCCTATCAGTTACCGATCATTAATTCAACTAGAGACTAATGATAACGAATCTACAAAATGAAGTTAAGAGACTTCGGCTTTTTTTTACATATCCAGCTCCTGATAAGGTAACTAGGCAGACAAACAAAAGAACAAGATCCAAAATTCAATTCAAAACTACTAGACTACTACAGCAATCAGATTTAAAAGATACCAAACAAGATCATAATGTCTTACGTTTCATTAGATTATTTTTGGACTTTTTTTCCTGAAAATCCAGGGTTTTTTGGCGGGAAAAATCCAGCTGACGCGCGCTCTCCCACGCAATTGTTGTCATGGTGATAAAAGTGGTAGTAAAAACGCAGTATTTCGTAGCAACTTGAATGAAAAAGCTTTAAGATTAAGTGACTGTCAGGAGAACGTATTCAAATACGTTTTAACGTTTCAATGAAAAGATTTGATATTTGATTCTATCGATCTGTTCTTTCACTCTTTGATTGACTGTTCACAAAACGTCAAAATAGCGATTTGACGATGGCCTCGCAGGACAAATTTTTAACGACCGCGAAATTTTCTCGTTGTCGTTGAAGTCGTACATTGACTTTAATATGAGCTATATTCAAAACTGTTAATTGGCAAAGGACTGTATTTTTGATTGAATATGTAAATGAACACGTTGTACCCTATTCTTTCGTTACATTATAAACAATAGAATAAACTGCGATCTTGCTTGTAATACATACGGTACTGATTTCATTTGAAACAAGTAAAACAATGGCCTTTTTTACGCAGTGTTAATACGCTATTATTTTCTTTCTTTTTTCGTGTTTCTTTAGTTGGTTCGGTGTTAATACATGGCAAAGACAAAAACCTTTCGAACTTTACTTCTTTTGTTTAATTCCTAGTTTTTTCTCTTTCTTTGACACAGCTTCATAACCGGGATGTAGTTACAAAAAAACTCAAATTTTCAAATTAAAAACGATTCATGTGAAATTCTTCCTGATATGATTCAATTTGATTAACTGGTACTATCACTGATCTATCTTTCAAGGCGCAATATTATTTAAACCTCTCTGGTTTTATTGAGAACCGAGGGTGAAAACGACGCTCTGAGAATAAAAACTATAACATGAATTATAGCATTATGATTTGCTGAAGAATTGAGGGACATTTCAGAAGAAAATTACAAATCATAGTTCTGATGGCGGGGTTATTATCCCGTACATCCCGTATTGATAAACTGGGTGCTGCTGTGTGCTGATATAGAGAAGTATTTTTATGCTCAGTTTATAAATTGTTTACTTCGACGATGTAAAAGAAGTTTACCCTTCTACATGAAAGAGTAGTGCATTATCTTCAATCTTTTTGTACTAAATACAGAAGGTCTAAACAGCTAATAATATGCGTCATAATAGATGTTATGAATTTTAAGAAATTTCATTCATGAATTTATGATTTAAAAACAAAATTTTCAACACAAATGACAGAGGATTCACTTACGATTTATGATACGTTATCTATAGCAGTTGAGTACCGTGTTTCTTCACTTGTAAGTAAGTACTAGAATGGATCTGGATGAATAAACTCCGCGCCTCTGTTGTCCTATTTATACTAGGTGTCAGCGAATTAACCCGTCAACAATCGGGTGGCGAAAGTTCGAAATTACTTGGCAACACAATCACTTGTTCGTAACACCTTAACTAATGGCTCATCATTACTGTATTCCTTTTGACCTCCGAGGCTAATTTATGACATATTTTTACCTCTAAAAAATTCAACGCAAATTATAAATGTACAAGAAAAATCGATACTTTTGACATAATTTAGACATATCTACAAGATATAAGGGTTATGTTCCCGCCATCCTCGTTCGACTATAGCTTCATAAAAAATAGGCCAAAACTTTAAAATCAGGTAATTACCTTAATCATCGACTGCCTAAAAGATGTTTTAAGTACGAGTTATATTTCAAGACTCATTTAAAAGGTTCATAAGTGCTTTGTACAATATTTGAATATTTTTCCTTGTATGTCAGTAGTTTGTTTACTGTTGATGTTTTCTTCAGGAGGGTTCGATACATTTGCCCTGCTACTGGAAGAATTCCCCGATAAGATCTTAAAAACTTTGTTCGGAGATATTTAAAAAAATCTCTCTCCCAACATATTTTTCTATACTGCCATTATTTTTCAAGAGTTTCAAAATCAAAAAAAAAAAAAAAAAAGAAAGAAAGAAAGAAAGAAAGAAAGAAAGAAAGAAAGAAAGAAAGAAAGAAAGAAAGAAAGAAAGAAAGAAAGAAAGAATGTTAAAAAACTGTTTGGTTAATTTTTTTCAAGAGATTCAAAAAGAGAAGAAAAATCTGTTAAAAAACTGTTTGGTCAGAGGTCAAACAAAAAATCTGTGTTTAAGAAACTGTTTGGTCGTTTTATCCCCGTTAAAGTAAATTTACTTAAAAGACAATATGTAGGAAAACAAAAGAAAAGAAAAACAAATAAACTTAACTTTCAACCATTCATTTGTACATATTTCTTATGCAATTAAAGCTGCTTTCCTAGGAAGCCTCAAATTACTAAAAGATCATTTTAAAAAGTCACTTGATGAAACATTACATTAAATAAATCGGGATTAACATCGGACAAAAGATATTAGCCACAAAACTTTTATGTCTCCAGTACACATCGAAAATAAATGGTTTTTCAACTGTCAACTTGTTATAGATAAACACTCCTTCGTTTAATTCTTATTTTCCAGGTTCTCTATTTTCACCCCTACTTCCATAATTCGCCATGACCATCAATAAGAAAAGCATAAAAAAGGAAAAAAAGGTTTCTAGATTATGCCCTAAATTTAGAAGAAGAATCTTTTAATCTTGATTGAATTTTTTAACTGTTTCTAGTACATATGAAAAATAAATTGTGTTTCAACTGTCAACTTGTAATAGACAAACACTCCTTCCTTTGATTCAGTTACGTTCCAGTTTGTATATTTTATAACTGGGGGAGGGTGGGAGTTCCAAAATGGCCACCACGCGCAAAAAGCTGGTAAGATTGGCTTCACAAAGGGGAGTGTCAATTTCGTTTTACTGAGCGTAAAGAACATGATTGATCTATTGATTGACTTCACAAGATCTCACAAAAGAGGGGTTCAATTGCCCTATTTCATTATGACGTCAATGCTTGTTTATGTGGGGGATGTAGAATCGCCAAATCCAATAGAAAATTCAACAAAATTTGCTCCTAGCGAAACAGTTTAAACTAAAATGGCCCACTCCGACAACCATGATCCTTTGTGTTTAAACAATAGATTGTTTTGATGTGACGTCATAGTAAAATAGGGCAATTAATGGAACCTACAGAACCACCCCTAGTTTAGTACTGTTTTATCACTATAATTCATCATGAGCATCCATAAAAAAAGTATAACACAAAAAAAGAGTCTTTTAGACTATACTCTATAGTTCAATATTTCTTTTAAATTATTTCAAAATTTTAATTTTCATTAATTGTTTTCCACTGGTTTTCATTGTGAGGGTCATTATTAAAAATTAAAAAAAAAAAAAAAAAAAATCGATTCTTGGACTCAACGTCATATTATATAAATAGAGTTTCGTTGAGTCTCTCCCTCAATTTGAGGGTTTTTCTCAGGGTTCAGTTTGGTTTTTCTTCCTCCGCAAAACAAGATAAATTCCCATTCAATTAGTCATTTACTTGTGCCCTGACTTTGATCAGCCCAGGGGATGTTTCAGGTGTCGATAAAATGCTAATGGTAATAATCATTTCCACTGAGGCCTTTCCCCGTTGCATAGAGAGAATGTGAGAACGTCAATTCATGTGCTAGTAGCACTTTCGTTTTAATTGCCCGTTTTTATGTAAGGGTTTCGGCACAGCCACCATATAGGGCGAAATTTTTTAAAATTTTCCGTTGGAAATTAAAAAAAAAAAAAGTTATCGAATAGGTTCATTGCATTTTTCCTGCCTAGTCTGCCTACGACATCGCTGTATTCTTTGGTTCAGCGCATTTAACTGATAAACTAATGTCAACAATAAGAATTCAATCATTAAAGCAGCTAAAATTGGCTTAGGTTCTAAGGATAGAATATTTTTTTCGATAAAATATGTTAAAAATAGAATAACGTTCTGTTATCTTGTACGTGCTTATCCGCAATAATCAGCAAAAACAAATATTTGTCAAATGTGTGGGGCCCAAGATTCATAGTTATTCTAGTTACGTAAATTCATTTATTGAACTTCACGGGAAGCTAATCCTGGATTGCAGTAAAAAGGCCTTGGTAGTCGTGACGAGTAAGCGTGAGTTTTTGCTAGAACGTTAGTCAATTTTCCTGTCAACCCGCACAACCTCAAGGACGTTTATAATATCCGGTTCCCTCATTTCAAATGACAAATATGTTCTTTCAATTGAAAGCTTTGAGTGAGTTACAGTTAAAGTTACTTGAGTATTTAGTCCAACCATTAGTTTTCTTTGGTTAGTTCAGTTAGTTCATATCGAATGCTGTTCGTTTTGATACTGGAAAATCTTCCATATTATAACTATAACTTTCTCTCTTTTCTCACTGTAACTTGCTAAATTATCAGTTGTATAGGGGATATCATGGCAGCACTATTTGGAGCTGAAAAAACAAAACAAAAACAAAAAAAACGAGTAGAATTTTTGTTTTTAGGAAGTGAAATTTTTTGTAATGCATGTATGACAATAAGTATGGCTGAAAACCCCAATTGACTCTTTTTTTTTTTGATAGGTGATCCGAGAGTCTTTCAGGTCGAAAATTCAGAAGCTTGTTGTGATCATTTTGAGTTCACCACTCCTAAGAAACCTTCTGTTATCGATACCCTGAAACAACCTCTTGGCTGAAAACTGAAAACCGGAGGAAAATCCTCCTGACCAAATGCCTTAAATCTTAATCTTGCAACCGTATGGCTTTCGAATCCTAAGACAAGACCGCCTTTATATAAACCAGTTTTTAATAGTTCCTGTTTACCATGGGAAAAAATCACTTTGTTTTACTGACGTCTGATAGAAGCTAAAACTATCGATTTCATGAGTCATTTACCTATTCTACGATCACAGTCATTAATGCTCGCCTACGCTTCCATTACCACACATAGATGATAACATATAGTTAAAGGTGCGTGCCTTGAAAAATTTCCGCACTATTATCTACTTCCTCAATGATTCTTTTCCTATAGAATTAATCCCCGGCTATTTCCCTGAAGTTAGGGTCGTCATCCTAATTATAAGGAATACTTCGGTATTACTTTATTAATCCTCACAACACTGACAAGTATTGCATTGCTACCTGACCCGGCCCATTCCAGACCACGTGATACTCTCTCTAGAATCAGATGTAGATTCAGATTTTGTTTAATACGTCGATGTTAACGTATACGTTAGTTCGTAAGCGTTACCGGGATGCAAATCAGGCAGCAAAGGCAATATGCCTGGGCATTAATACTGCACCAATGAATCTTATTCTCACTGAGGACATGACGCGAATGCATGGTATGAAATAGAAACACATTGCGCCCAAGTTAGGTTGCTCAATTGGGCGGGTAAATGCATCGATGACTTATCTCCCGTTTCGTAATTATACAGGTACTGCTCGTTAAAAGCGATAAAATCAATAGCTACAGTACCTACTCAGAGGCTGAAAGCACTTTAACATGTTTACAAATTAAACATCTTTGATAATAGATCAAGATTTTATTTCGTTATGTAACACAAGCGCGCTACTAGAACTCTATCGATATCCATGGTGTTCAATATTCTAACATATTTCAATAATAGCGTGTGCTACAGAGTGATCTATTTAACTCGTTTAACGAAATATAATAGCCTATATTGCTTACTTTTCGAATTAGAATAAAAGGAAACGGTTATAGAATAGACCTCTTTTCCTTGGGAGTAATGTTTTCTCATTTCATTCCACGTGTCATTCTCTAGAGTATCATTTCTTTGTTTCAGTAATAGTTGTGCATGAGAAGACACTTGAATATGGATTTTGATTTTTTTTTTTCAAAAAAGCATCTTTTTGGATGGATGGATGGATGGATGGATGGATGGATCCCTCCTTCTACAAGCACTTAATGCACCATTATGACAACTGTTTTGTTCCGTGATCTAAGAGTCAAATAATGGGAAATGATAGGCGGCTCATTTACCATTGAAATCACAATAATACCATTCACAAACAATGCACGTCCTGTAATCTTGAATGAAACCGTTGTTGATGAATGAAATGTCCTGATCGGAAAGATAGAGTTAACTACTGATAAGATAGAGCGGCCATTTTATCGCACTCCGGTCATTAACGAAAAATCGTGGGAGATCGGAGAAGATTCAAAAATTATCTCATAAGCTTTTTCAAGTTTTGCAGTTTTTGTTGTAGTTCGGTTTGTTTGTTGTTGTTTTCCTTTTTTGTTTTTTTTTTTTTTTTTTTACGTTTTTTTTTTGTTTTTTTTTGTTTTTTTTTTCTTCATAAATTTGGTATCCCATCCTGCTACTTTTGAGTGTACCTCTCCATTGCACATTACGCTCTCTAGACTAACCAATTACCTTAATGCATTGATACATCAACCTTACTTAAAAGCCCCTGTTAATAGCTCTTTTAGGAACACAGTAACGAGCGACTTCAAAATTTATGGCCCATCAGCCTTTGTATATCAGATCCGTTCGTTAACGTTGCCTTGCAACAAATTTAATCAAAAACATCCTTTTGATTTCAAAGGTTACAGAGCGACAAGCCGCTACCGTGACCACACAAATTTCTTATCTTACCTTTGTAAAACACCGCCACTGGATTTGGCTTTTCTTTAACTCGGGGTAACAGGGTTTGTGGGCTTTCGAAACTAAAAGTCCCTGCGGTATGTTGCTGTATTTATTAGGAGTAAAGTGGCTACGGTGGGGTAGACGCACTTTACTCTTGACTGCGAAAATAGCGCAGCGCAACCGTGACGTCATAAAAACGAAGACAAAGGCGACAAAGGTTTACTTTCATCAGATAATTTTCACAGCCGATCGCAGTTTATCTTAGTTTACATGGGTTATTATTGTAACTTTAAGTAAAAATAATAAAATCGGTTTGTATAATCCTCGTTAGCGGTTAAACAGAATGCAATGTTTGTCCGAATCTTTAAGTTATTTTTAGAATCAGTGCGCTGCGCTATTGTAAACCTTGATCTATCGTTTCAAAACTACTTGCACCAATGGGTCTTCAGAAACGAACATTTCCGCTTTAAACATAGTGAAATAAAAGATTTTTAATGCGGTGACCTACAATAAATTAAATGCATTCAAGGTTCTAAAGAAATGAGAATCAGTATAATACTAAATGGTTATTATACGGGGAAGTCTTTAGCGGAAAATCGCCGTGCAAACATTCCTGGTCTATTTGTCTCATTGACATCAGCCTACAGCTAATAAAAAAATCAACAAAAAAAATTTACTACGTAACACCAAGTGTGAAACGTGTGTGTTACAACGACTACGCACACAAGTCTCGGCTACTGGCTGCGAGACTACATTTAGTAAACGTCTCAATGTGCCTCAATAAGGAGAAAAATATTGTTACATCGTCAATCTAACATTTTGGAAGGATACTTGTCTTGCTCTTGAACAAAACGAGGCCACGGAACAACGTCAAATATATTCTTTCTCATTATTAGTTCCTACATTTCCACAAACTTTTGATTCCTAATGACTAAATCATAATTTCATTCCGATCTGAATTGATCTCATTAAAAGTCATTGTCGATCTTACGCATATTTTCTTGTTTGACTTTCGCATTTAAATGTTCTAAAATAACTCTCCCACGATTTTGAATTTCGCATTCACTTCGTTCTTACTGATCATGATACCATAAAAAGTAGCGACCTATTGTTTTACATATACTTTTTCGATTAATTTGGCATTTCCTAAAACAACTTAATACCTAAAAACCTTAGATTTTACTAGTTTATTTTCATCCTTCTTCATCCTATAGTCAAAATCCTGCTGGGATCAGGTAGCAAAAATATAGAGGATATTACATGGGCGCGCGGAGATACGATTATCCATAAAATCAACTTAACAAGCTTTTTATTATTTTTAAAAAGTTTTTATAAACTAATAGATTAAATACACATGGTAACGATATTTTCACATGTGAAAATAACATGTTATTTTCACATGTGAAAATATCAGTTTTTCGAAAAGGAGAAATATAGGTATTTTATGGATAATTATATGATAAAGCTGTACTTTATCTTTCTTGATTTTTGTATCCCTATTTTCCACACAGAACGTTTATGATCCTCATCTTTAAGTATCCTACATTTTAAGCGCCGATCCCGCCATCAGAAATAATGCAGGAAGCTCCCTTCTGATTTACTCTAGCTATATCTTAATACCTCTTCATAATATCGAACAAAAGTCAGAGAAATCTTATCTATATCCTGCCCGTTCGTTAAGAAAAATAATAAAGCTACTCACCTACTAGTTGAATCATAGATAAAACATTTTTCTGGCGTGTCATTGGAATTGAAAGACGAAGCACTATTTTTGCTCTCTGTTTTGTTAGACGTGCTAATTATTAAAATTTTAACCAAAAAAAAAAAAAAAAAAAAAAAAAAAAAACAACAACCAAAAACCAAATCCGAAAACGAAAATCAAAACAAAGTTGTTTACATCACTCGGTCAGGTAAATAAACAAACTGCTTTTGTGTCACGATATTATTGTTTCCTGGCTGAGCCCGTTACTGTTAACTGAGTTTTTAAGATAACAATAATAATAATATTAATGTCTACACATAGTTAACTATGTTCTACATCAAGATTAAACATGGAACTAAGATTTTCCGTGTGGCTGCGATACCGTGTCTTAAGTCGGGAATGCAAAACTTTAAAGTCACCAAAACCACCTTGAACCTTTCGCTTGGACTTCAGTTTTTCTTAAGCAAAAAGCGAATTCAATAAGTCGTCTATCTATGGATTTGATTGTTATTCTTTTGCTCGCGATTTTGGAAGAATAGCGATTAATGTAGTTTTAGACATTTCAGATTTAACAAGAAAGTCAGTCAGGTTTCGAAGTTTTCCCGCTATGGGAGGCAAGTCTTTTAAAAGGTTTAACTTAACTTAGCATATCTTTAAAAGTTAGATAGAGAAATAACTTACTTGAAAGGAGTATTTTTCAAAGAGAATATTCCATTCTTAACTCCACAACGACTGTGTCTAGAATGCCACAGTAACGTTAAATAGTACAAAGCATGGCATATCGAGTGGCATAATCACTTAGAGTCATTCTAGAAGCCTAAAATAATGACATTAGCCTAAGTACTACTTCACCGTCTAGGATACATAAATTATAATGCTAGGTCACTCGAACGTTTTCACTTGTTTTTTCTCAACGTATTATTACCTGAACTTTCTATTGAGAAAAAAAATTACACATCCACATCAAAACAAAACAAAAACCAAAGTAAACTGAGAGAAAAGAAAGAGACGAAACGAAATGAAAACAAGAAAAAATTAATTGGAACAAAACGAAAATGTAAACTATATTAAAAGCAAATTATGTCAAGTATAGCATGTTAAACAGCATGCTATTTGTAATATTTTCGTAGCCGCTATTCTGAATCATTTGCTTAACAAAATATTTGCTAATATAATTATGTTGCTGGAAGAATTTGTGTCCAATGCAAATTGTGTGTGTGTGTGTGTGTGTGTGTGTGTGTGTGTGTGTGTGTGTGTGTGTGTGTGTGTGTGAGTGATATTTTATGATTTTATGAAAGTTTAGCTTCTAATTCTGAGCCATCTCTTGTGCTTATTATATAGCTTTGAGTATGGTTGCTATCATCCAAAGCTTCATAGTTCATAGTATGAGAACATGGTTTTAGTTACTAGCAAAACCATTGTTGAAGTCACTGAAATTAATATGCCAACGATTTTCACAAAAGCTCGTCACTAATTGATTTATTTCACCAGCCAATCGATCAAGGAACTTTAAATGGGATTCTTGTCCTGTTTCTTTCCCTCAACTAATTTTTTTCTTCGAATGTTCTTGTTTTCCCATAACTAGCTAAAAAATAAAAAATAAACGATGGGGGGAGTGGGGAGTTTATTGTGTCTACCTCCTACGCGTTGTTGGGTATCTTTTTCAATCAGTCCTATTTACCCGGTTAATGTTCAATTATCCTTGAATTTTGATAACGTTCTCTGATTATTCTATAATTGCTTTCAAGCTTAGCGTATTTAGATTAAGAAGAGAGAAAGGGTGAGGGGAAAAAGAATAATAAACAAAAAACAAAAAACAAACAAACAAAACAAAAACAACAAAAACAACAACAAAACAAAAAACAAAAAACAAACAAACAAAAAACTAGAAACGTAACAAAAAACAGTTTTGCCGACAACCCTTGGTCGATATTCATCAATGCAGATTTTCCCCTCTTGAACAGATAAACTTCAAGTATTATCATAGTTTTGGTACTTTTAGAGGCTTTGTCTTATTACAAATAACTAATTTTAGTTCACTAGATCTAAATGCAAAATTATATCAGTACAAAGCTGGGGAAAAGCATTGCAAATACAGAGTTTTAGATTTACGTTCACGGCAAACGTGAAACGTCAGTTGACCATTTAAAAATTATTTTAAATAGCTTGAAAAGAATCGCAAAAAAGCCCAAGTAGTAGAAAAATAAAAGAATATTTGTCTTTGGTGAGAAGGTTTGTAAAAGGTAAGTAAAGTACAGGAAAACGATGAAAACGTGGTCACGTTTGCCGTTTGCGGGGAGAAAAAAAGTCGATCTAAAACTCTCTAATGTCATCATTCATCGGCTTGCAGTAAGCTTTGCCAATCGATAGCATTAAAAGCAACAAGACAAGTTTCATTCAGACCATAAATGCTCACACGCATCCAAATATTTTAGAAAACGATTTTGTTTTTCGTTCAAGAAAAAGAAAAAAAAAAACTCCTCCACAGTTCAGTAGCGTTTTAGGAAACGTTCTCACCCGTCCAAACGACGTATCCATTTTCAACTGTTGTGTAATCCAAGGCCAATTCTCTAAGGAGAAAAAACCGTTTTCAAAAATATCCGGATAAATTTGGGTGGACGGGATCTAATACGTGCTATTTTTGTTTTCGCGGCGAGTCTTATCTACTGATTTTCTACTTTAGTTTTATGGCATCGATTGTTATGATTTTTACAGGTTACTAGCTGTACTAATGTTCAATTATGTTAGCTTATAATTTTTTTTTTAAAATAAAATTTAATAATAATAACAACAATAATAATGATAATAATAATAACAACAACAATAAAGATAATAATAATAATGATAATAAAATATTAAAATCATTAAAAAAAAAAATAATAATAATAAAGAATATTTACATTATGTACTTTGTGAAAATTTAAAGAGAAAAAGTTACTATTTACAAAAAACTAGAAAAAAACAAAATGAAAAACAAGCATTATAAAAAAGTCTAAAATTATCTAATATCGGCAAGGTTAGTATTAATGCTAAAGTCCAATAGAAAGTCACTTTCGTTGTTCTTATAAAAAGGAGTGCGGGAGCCTCTAATGCATGTAATTACAGCTTTCAAAATCTCAAACGACAACTTTGTTCTAATATATGTTATTGTGTCAGAATAGCTTTGTCCAGTTTTGTTCGCCAGTTTATCCGCTAGAGTTTTTAGGAAAATTTGGCTTTCCTTGCCCATACCACCATTGGTCCCAAAGATAAGCGGTGTAAATGAACCCATTTCCACTTCCAGAACTCTCTGTTGATATTTTCTTTTCTTTTCTTGCTCTTGTTCGTTGAATATTGATGAGGTGGTTTTCTTCTGGTTGCACTTGGAGTTGACATGCGACACTCGTACGTCAAAAAATGCTGTCACTCCTCGTTGCCAGAATGCAACGTTTGCAATGTTAGCTTATAATTGCTTGATTTTCTCTGTTGATGCGTGGGAAGACTTGACTCGGCTGAGTTTTATCATACGATATTTAGCATTCATACCCGAGGGGGATGGCGAGGGGGTTGAAATGAGATGGACGGCAGAAAAAGTTCTAAAATCAGTATAGGTTGTGTTAACAATATCAGACACACCATTGCTGCGTGTGTACACCGAATATGCTATCAAGTTTGTCAATCAAAAACCCGCGTAAACTTTTCGTGGGATACAAGGAGCATTTGAGCATTGGAGCAAGAAAGTGGGATGATACATACTATACGTTTCCTATTTGCATGGTTAACCTCAGTAGACAACACATCAGACTGGTAAAAAAAAACTAGAGGATGTGTGCGGAATCTATCAGAGCTGGCCATCTGACTAGTGAATGGACAAATCCTATTACGGGTCATTATATATCCTTCCTTAATTCAAAAATAACTTAGGCCACTTCTTTTGGTAGCTGACTAAAAATAGCAAACTAAAATGACTTGGCACTCATAGCTCGACCGTGCTACAAATATTATTCAGTTGGGTTTCTTAAGCACTACGACTTACCTTAGGTCTATATATCTGTTCTGTTAACTTTCTCGTATAAGTCTCTCAAACAAAGCAGTCTTTATAGTTCATAAAAAGACTTTAAAATATTGGCAAACATCCCTTTTCAAGAGCTCATTGAAAATACTCTTTTGCAGCTAACAACTGAAAATCAAAATCTTCATATTTTATCGGTAAAATTTACACTTTAGGTTATGAAACCAGATTTATTTCGAATACTTTGGCTTCAAACGAACGTGACGTCATAAAAACAAAGACAAAGGCGAAATTCGGACAAACAAACTTACAAGTTTACTTTCAGCAGATAATTTTCACAGCCGATCGCAGTTGATCTTAGTTTACATGGGTTATTATTTGTAACTTTAAGTAAAAATAACAAAATCGGTTCGTATACTCTTCGTAGCGGTTAAACAGAATGCAATGTTTGTCCGAATCTTTAAGCTATTTTTAGAATCAGTGCGCTGCGCTATTCTAGTATAGGCGCGTTTTATCTCGATTTTTCTCTTCTTTAGAATAGAATCGTTTACATTAATGACAAAAGTCACGGAAATAGATTGCGAGCGTGTTTTCCTGTACGCTGTTCGTTTTATCCTGATTTTTCTTGACTCCATTTGTCTTTAGAATATCGATCGTTTTCATAAAAACTTGAACGCTGCGCAAAATGCAAGAAAGCACTAGAAAAGAGGCAAAAAGAAACGTCTCCTGGTAAAATAGTGGTGAATCATAATTATAGTGGTGAAAATAAAAATATAAAAATCACATATGCTATTATTTTAAGTAATCATGCATTGTGGCCATACTTAAAAAAAATAGTTATACGGGTTTTCTTTTGTTTTTACCTCTTGAGTAATCATACCTACGGCAAAATAGGATAAACAATTAATCCCTTGAAGATCAGGCCAACGGAAGATAAAATACTTTTTTTAAAAAAAGAGCCTTTTTTGAAACGAGAGAAAAAAAAAAAAAAAAGAGTTAACAGGACGGACGTAGAACGATTTTAACTGGTAATATGATTGAGCTGACTGAGCTCGGAGACTCCACTACTGACTAGCTTCTTCGATACAGCGATTCGCATAAGTTTATAAAGTTTCATTCTATGACTGAATCAGTATTTAAAAAAGATTTGTTCGATACGAATTTTTTTTTCGTTCAACCGATACATTCGTAAGTCACTGAGTGACTGACATCCGGCGACGCACATACAAACACTCATAGTTAAATTTTCTATAGCAATAGAGAAGAGAATCCTTAAAACGAAAATTATATATAACTATCACAGACCAAAATGTTTGGTTATGAAGTACTTTTATAAGATCAACTTCACTCACCTTAAACGTTGCGTTTGTCCAGTATTTTTCTCTGTATAGATAATGTAGCAAGACGATTGGTGGCTTGAATAGTCGTTTTGTGCACAATCGATCTGCAAATGAATTATATATGTTCGTTTGGCGGCAATCCTTTATTTCGTGGGAGGACGGAAAGAGAACAAACGGAACAAGCAAACAATGGTTGCAGTTACTGCAAGGTTTCAGGCCCTTAAAGGAAATTATGGTGGTTGTAAAGGAAGTTTATCCCTTTCAACACAGTTATCGCTAAAAACACACTTCACAACTATTTTTAATGTATTAATCCAAAAAGATTTCAGTGCTTACCTTGGCTTACTTTGTGTTATGATTTCTAAGATGCACGAAGTTCAAAAATTTATATAACACAAGCGAACCTTAACTACACTTCAAGAAAGTGAAAGGAAAAGACTGAAATAAGAGAATGTTTAAATATATAATAGTTTCAGCTGGTGTTACGGAAGTGACTTGCGATCTTACGCACGATGCATTTCCTCTCAGTGATCAAAGAATCCCTACCCGCGCCTTCAAGGGTCAAAGTACTTGTCATCGTCCCGGCGTCTCGCAGGCTCTAAATACTGCTTCGATGAGGTATCGTTGTTGCAGCAATAAACTGTAATCCTTTGGTGTTTTCTTTAGTTAAAAGATTTCAAAGAAGAATGAAAGAAACGGATTTACAAGTCAGGGGTAGAATATACAGTCTGTTGGTCTCATTTCGTCTTCTCAACAGTAGGAAATGTTGTTTTTGTATTCAAGAGTTTAAAGAGAGTACTGAAGGAAGATTTGACGCAAATCACCATATGTGAGTAAAAAGGAACCCTAGATTAATTCTCCCTAAAAGGGAAAAATTTTAGTCCCTCGCCTTGTACATGGTGTCTTTCCTTCTGTTCTAATTTTCTTTCTTTCTCTTCTTCCAGCTCATCCGGGCATACCGCCACCTACGTTGTGCCTTTCTTTGCAGGGCATGTACGTCTGACCTACATGCTACAAGGACGTACGTGCCCATGGAGATTGAAAGAAAAAAAATCCTGAATCTTTCTGAACCTTGGAATGATGCAATAGACAAGATTAACCTTTAGCCACCATTGACTTTGTTTCCTGAAACTCTCCAGGCAATGGATTTTAAATTGTCGGTGAGCTTTGTGGTTCTTTAGATGCCTGGATGCCTTGTGTGGATTATAGAGCTTTACTATTTCCACAGATGGGTCACTCAAAAGTCAAACTAGATAAAGTGGAATGAAAGATAAAACTTATCGGTTAAAGTCTCGTTTTCCCTTTTAGAGTCGTTTAAGGAAATAAGATGAACAAAGTCTTGTTTGTTTTGTGCACATGGATATCAGATATATTTTTCTAGTCATTTTGTGATCTAGTTTGATTTACGATTGGTTAAGTTATCGAAAATCAAACCAGATTGAGTGGATAGGAAATAAAATGAATGCCGAGTCTTGTTTGTTTTTTGTGCACATGAATGTCAGGTAATTTTTTTTCTAGTTATTTTGTAGCCCTGTATTCAAACACTGGCTGTAACCCCGAACGTGCACGCTGGTAGCTTTTGCTAACCATGACAATGAAATGGATTCTTCCATTCACCCGGCCTTAGCTTCAGTTTGGTGGCTTTTTACCGGCAGCACAATGGCTTTCATATGTTTTCGTGCATATGTACACGTTACTGATTGATTCTTGCGCTTACAAACACAGTTCTTGGATTTTGAAAACTAACTAAAAATAGTGTCAGAAATGAAAAAGGGAGAAAGAAAGAAAGAAAAAGTATAAATAAAAGAAAAACCATTAAAATGCCAAGCCATGTCCATAAAGCGTGCTGTTAGTCACGCTTGTACCTCAATCATCAAGTACTGATTCAAATATAGATTTGACTGGACCGACGGATTGTGATTCCAAGACGGCAATGTCGAGTCCGAAAATATAAGTGTAGAGTTAAAGCCCAGCAAAAAAACTTACTGAGAAATTGTTTGATTTGCAAGTTCATATTCCTTTCTTGTAGTCATAAAAGTGACAAGTTACATCTCTAATTGTTACCAAAATGACCTAATTTACAGCATTTTAATTAGCTTTTCACTTAAACACCCTAAAATTTACCAAATGGCAAAAATTAACCCCTAAAAGGTACGTCGAGCATCCCCGCCCTTGTATATATAATATGATTGCCCACCTCCTCCCCCCCCCCCCCCCCCCCAGATACCCAGAAAGGCGTGCTAGTGAGGGAGGGGGAGGTGATGTGTAGGGGAGTGCGTTGAAAAACGCTCTGGTTCCCGAGGATGAATAAATATTTATCCTGGTATAGCACCTCTACGATGGTTCAGTATCATTCTGCTTCACCGTTTTTACAGTTTCTTGGTTTCACAGTTATTCATTACGACACGGAAAACAAAATCCTCTTCCATCTGTAACGATGTCTATTGTATTACAGATTACAGTTCTCTTGGTTTCCTTTCTGAAAAATTACCTGAAAACAATCATAGATTGTTGCATGAAGGCGTTAAATTATGAATAAAACTTCTACCTTATTGGGGCTTTTTTTAGCTGTCTGTACCGGAAATACGTCACAATTTTTTCTGGGAGATGACCTCTGGGGCGTTAACTACTGACGTCATAGTCTCATCCTTCAAGATTTGCAATTCGTTTCATTGAACTGAATCATAGTTAATAGAGGGGACTAACTATATTAACTATGACTGAATCGAAGCTCAAGAAGCAGTTCAAATCGTCCCCTTAGTTCACAGTTGAACTAGAAGTTACTATACAGTGACCGGAAGTCAATCTTTTCCAAGGAAGCATACTGAGGAATTGCATAAAGCTCGTCAGTCTGATAGTTTAGAGCATAGTTAATAGAGTATTTATTCCCGGGATTTATTCCTCCTCTTCTAACTGTCTAGAGGTATAGAGATATGGTGGAATCGAAAGGCGGAGGTGCCAGTGTGAGCGAGCGTAAACATTCACTTTCTCAGTTAGGAAACATTCAGTTTCCAGTCAATGTCCTACAGGTTTTTAGTTGGTTTGTTAGATCATAGTTAATCTATAACTATGGTTAGATACTAATTCAATAGCTAGTTAGTTAGCTAGATAGGTAATTAATAAGTTAGTCTGTCAGCCAGCGGCGATTTAGTGAAATAAAAGTAGTTAATTTATTTACTGGTATTTTTTTCCCCTCAAATAAGATTTGAATGTGCACCCTGCGCTTAGCCCTCTTCTAATATTTTTCTGAGATTTTGATGGCTCTCGCTATAAAAGTATCGTATAGCTAGTTTTATCACCGTAATTTGGTCCTTTTTGTTAACTGAGATGTTTAATAACATGAAAACCCCAACCTCTGATCTTCTTGGAATTTTCTTATTAAAGCCAAAAAAGTAACGTCTAAAAATACTTATTTCATTCTTCAATACGAAAACCGGCAAAGACAATGCATTGGCGTAAGCGAGACTTTCTGATTGGTTCATTGCAGATTATTCATGGCGAACCTGCATGTAAGAAAACTGCCAGACAAGGCAATTCATTGCGTTAGCCGAAGGTCAGAAGAGTTACCATTAAGGGTTCTCCTCTCCGCATGGCCTCAGTTTTGGCACTGCTGGTTTGCCTTTTTTGCGATGTTTTGTGCGAATTTTGCGGTGGATTTACAGCTCCAGGCAAGTCTATTTAGTATCACACACGGTGAAATAACAAAACAATGAAGAGTAGCATACGACAAACCGCTGAATTTCATTTCAATCTGTTTTCAAAATATTCACTAATTTTGAGGAGGTACATTCCATATTATATGAATAGTTTGCATCGAAGAAGATTCTTTCTTTCTTTTTTTACTAGCTCGCGAAAAAGGAACATCCTCAGAAACCCAGGGGGAGAGGTGAAGCGCCCTGATTTTCCGAGGATGCATAGCAACTTACTTCCGGTCCTGCACTATACTATAAGTTGATCTTTCTTAGAATGCCAGCGGTCCTACTTTTCCCTCCATACTCAGTAAATACGAGTGTTTTGGGATTCCTGTGGACGCGCGCGGAGATTGGAGCCGAATAAGCAGCCGAGTAAGCGGAGCTCTACGAAAAGTGACCACTCGCCGTTTAGATTTTTCTATTCTAGGATTTTTCTCATGTAACTTTTGTACCAACTATTTTACTATCGCGTAAAGGAAAAAGCATTCCAATCTCGAAAGGCACGTCAAATAGTACGTTTGCATAATGGCGTCATTAGGCTCTACTACCAGACTCCCTTGCACACTTTCTTTTGTTCAATTAACTAGCACCAATTGTCCTTTTACTCTCATGAGGGAAACAAATTTAAAGAAAGAAAATTTGTGAAGCATTATGGTAGTGAGAGTCAAATGAGGCCACCATGCAAACGTCATATTAACCGGCATTAGCTTCACAGAGAAATTAGCATCTTCACCGGACATGACAAATTCCTTCCCCGCAGGGAGGGTGATGGTCGCCGCATTTTATCGAAGTTTTCGTTGCCCAAAATTAAATATTTACAAACTGTCCGCAAAGCTACTGCAGTCAACCTATGCGTTAAAAGGCAGGACATAAAATTTCTACAAAACAAATCTGAATCCTTGCTATCCACAACTCTAAATGGAACTTCAACAAACTTCATCCGAACTTCAGAACACGTGTAAACAACGAAAGCATACGTTAAAAAATAATTTAAAAATATTGGTATCCCAAACCTAAAACCAATTACACCCACACTACTTACCCATATAGGGTTTACCGAATTCAAGCCTGTTCTGAAGCCTTTAGTAGAGGAGCAGAGGAAACAGGTAAGGCGGCTAGCAGGTTAGAAGAGAAGTAATTAGATATGCTAATACTTAGTGTTCGCACCCGTGGGACCACGACTGACGTCCTTCTCAGTTCTTTCTTTAAGGACGCTCATTCCAGTTTCCAAAACTCACGACCACCTCAACTAAATCCGCTGTATCTCGCGTTGTAGAAGGACTGCAATCATTATTTTTTCCAGAGATATAGTTAATAAATGAAAATTTATTTTGATATAAGTTTTATCAGGATCGGACTTTTCATTGATTTTATTTTGATATGGTGCCCTTTTTAGTTGTCGCATAATTTCTCAAAATCTGGACGTTACCTACATAAAACCAAATACTGTGTCTTATAAACCAAATATGTGGGCATAATATACGAGAAAAATCCAAGGAAGTCGATTTTGAGAAAAAAACGAAGTATTTATTTGACCTTCTAAAAGTTGTAAATCGTCATTTGTTATAAAAAATATTTTTGTCAACGTTGTTAGCAAGATAAGACTCATAACGTTTTATATATACAAATCCCGTTCTTTATTTTGTATGAAATTCAAGATTGCCGAGTTATTAGATTGTAAGCAAGACAAGTTTTAGTAAAGTAGTAATTTTGCGCTTAAAATGCAGAATTCCTTACTTTTCCCTTCGAAGGCCGTTGCTTAAAAACTTTTTTTTCTAACTTCCGCTATCTAAAATTAACGAAATGAACTTTAACATATCAAACTTTTAAAGCAATTGAAGATTTTTAAAATAGTGAAATAATTAGAGAATAGAGGCCACTCTCTTGTCGTCGCTTGTACTCTGTTGGTTTTGACATTTCGCTGTCGATTGTTTACAATCCAAAGATATAATTATGCATGCATTCGTGCTTTTTACGCTGATGAATTTCACGATTGTTCTTCTGCCCGTGCAACAAATGCTAATTACTTGCCGAAAGTCTACGATCGACAACAAAAATACTAGGAACCTGCTTTCGACAAAGCCAATTTATAAGTTTGAACGTGCGTTGCAGAATTATGCGGTTAACTTGTTGCATTTGTTCCATAACTGTGATTTGTTGCACGGGCAGAAGAACAATCGTGAAATTCATCTGGAAAAAATAATGATTGCAGTCCTTCTACAACGCGAGATACAGCGGATTTAGTTGAGGTGGTCGTGAGTTTTGGAAACTGGAATGAGCGTCCTTAAAGAAAGGAGAAGGAGGTCAACATGAATGAGTGATTGAATAAGTAAATTTTAGTATTTTTACACAAGTGAGTATGATAAATCCGGCGCGCTATTGGTCACAATTTACGTCTTATGCTGCTATATTCGCCTATAGGTGAATACAACTCGCGGACGCGCACGGTCCTTTGTCGATTTGTGCTGCTTGCAGGAAATAAATAAAATTTGAAAAACTCTCTCTCCGTTTTATATAAAATTCACTTGTGTTAAAAATACTAAAACAATTATTCGTCTCAGGCTCAGTGAATATCGGTGAATATTTACCTCGCCGCTCGAAGACTCGCGTCTCGGTAAATATACACCGATGTTCACTTCGCCTTGGGCGAATAAGAATAAGTATTGAATGAGTAAACTTTAGTTAGACAAATGAAAAATAGTTCAACAAGGATATTTAATATTTAATGCTAAAAATGCATGTGCATGATGACCGTTGTTCGATGTAGTTACAATTGACTAAAGACCATAGGTAACCAAAACAAAGGCTAGCCATTGCTGTACGCATTCTCGTACGTAATTTCGACGTTTGGCTGGGTCAGGTTATTACTGAGGTCTTACGTCTCCTGACAGAACGCAATAATGCGTTGAACCCTGGTCGATGACTCGGCAGACTGTGTGCTTTCCTTCACACCGACATGTAGTGGAATCGTTTGGATCACAAGGTTGACCCATTGAGCATGCTAGCGATTTCTAAGTCAGAACATGAAAAAGGAGAACTGGGATCAGAGACATATCAATAGAAGAATGACATGAAGAAGGTATGCATCATCAGGTCTAAGGGGATTCAGAATACATCATTACGTCAAAGGGGAACAAGTGATCGAATGGAGCACGAGGTCAAAGGGGTCCAGATACTGAATCAATGAATGTATCCAGGGGCGTAACCAGGGATCTTGCAGGGGAGGTGCACAGGCAATGATTTGCAGAACCAAAAACAAAAACATAAAAAAAAAGGAATAATGGGTGAGTGATTCTTAAAAATTCTACGATATGCAGATGGTAAGTGGTCTTCATTTAATCAACACCCATTTACATGCAATTTTAAAGCAAAAGGAGAAAGATGAGCGGACCTTAAGCTTTTATGGGGGGGGGGGTTGAATGTGCACCCTGTGCTCCCCCTGGTTACAGCCCTGGTATCGTGAGGTCACAGGGGAACAAAAAACTGATGAATGTATCATGAGGTTAAAGGGGTCAAGATACTGAATGAGGGTATCGTGAGGTCACAGGGGGTGAAAAAACTGATAAATGTATCATGAGGTTAAAGGGGTCAAGATACTGAATGACGATATCGTGAGGTCAAAGGCGTCAAGATACTGAATGAATGTATCATGAGGTCAAAGGGGATCAAGATACTGAATGAATGTATCATGAGGTCAAAGGGGTCAAGATACTGAATGAATGTATCATGAGGTCAAAGGGAAACAAGATACTGAATGAGAGTATCATGAGGTCAAAGGGGAACAAGATACTGAATGAATGTATCATGAGGTCAAAGGGGTCAAGATACTGAATGAATGTATCATGAGGTCAAAGGGGAACAAGATACTGAATGAGAGTATCATGAGGTCAAAGGGGATCAAGATACTGAATGAGGGTATCATGAGATCAAAGGGGTCAAGATACTGAATGAGAGTATCATGAGGTCAAAGGGGAACAAGATACTGAATGAGAGTATCATGAGGTCAAAGGGGTCAAGATACTGAATGCGCATGAAACACGAGGTCAAAGGAAGTGTATGTTAGACTAATGACATTATTTATAGCAATGCTTATTATAGTTAATTCAAAATATTAGTGGATTTAAAACTTACCCAGTATGAGCGGACAAGTCGCCTGTTGGCTTCATTTGCTGGTGCGCATTTTGTTTCGGCGATCAATAAAACCGCCACAATAAGAACAGAAAGCGTTACCTTGGAAACCATGGTTAATGCTGCAATAATCAAGACCATAACGTAGACATTAAATCCGCAATCCAATATGGAGGAAAATTATTATTACATACACTCCGACACTAGGAATTTAACCATTACAAGTAAGAGCATCTAAAAACGGAGAGAGAGTTTAAAATAGGAATGGGGCCGAAATTTACCGCTTTTTTCTCCCTTAGTTTTCAGTATTGATAAATTTTAATGAATTGAATGGGTTTTTTATTAAATCTTAAAGAATGATATCGAAACTTCACATAGACTTCGCACAGAAAAGAATGAGACAAAATTAAGCGTAAATGAAACCCAGGCATCCCAGACCTCCTATACATCCTATATTTCCTATAATTTGTATAGGATCCTATAAAGAGGCTATATTTAAAGAAAACCTATATTTCCTATAAAAGGACGACTGCTGATTGATATATTTATATTTTACACTGTTTAGCATATTTGGCGAAGGAAATAAAATGGCCCCCCCCCCCCCTTTTTTTTTTTTTTTGGTTCTGTTTTTTTATGGCTTTTTACTTCTGCAAATCATTGCCTGTGCACCCTCCCTATCCCTGGTTACGCCACCGAAAAACTATCTTAGCTCCTATAAAGTGCATATATTTTTGGGAAAAAGTCCTATATTTTCCTATATTTAGAACTTGCACAGCCTATATTTCCTATCAAATTTGTCTAAAAAGTGGCTGGGATGCCTGGAAACCTAACAAATGCAACCCTAAAATAACATACCAAACGAAGACTTTTATCTATTTATGATTTAAGAACAAAATGATTCACTTACTTGATGATACGTTATCTTCAGCAGTTGAGTACCGTGTTTCTTCACTTGTAAGTAAGTACTAGTATGGATCTGGATGAATAAACTCCGCGCCTCTGTTGTCCTATTTATATTGGGTGTCACACAATCACATGCATTTTCATAACAAATGGCTCTTCATGATTGTGTTCCGTTTAAACTCCGAGGTTAATTAAAGAGATATTTTACTTCAAAAATATTAAATGGAAAATTATAAATGTATCAAAAAAATCGAGAATTTTCCGATCTTAGAACACGATCACGTACCACTCGACCAATCATTACCCAGTAATTTAGTGCTCCATATCCCATAGAATAACTATGGCGGGAGTCAAGTGGTTGGGGCCTTATTAGTATTGAGAGAATTCTTTTCGTAATCAATCGGTGAGCGCCAAAAACTATTTTCTTGAAGAAAGGCTGTTGTACAAGGCTAAAATCTTGTTAATTCAGAAAGTTTGGAAGTGGAGATAACCGATGAAAGTGGAATCAAAGTGTTAACCCAAAGCAAAAATTTGAATCGAAAATGAGGTTTAGGCCTTCATTTGCTTATTTCCCATACATTTTCTATAAAAAAGCCTGACAAAGCTACATTCTAACACAAATGCAACAAAACATCTTCGTAAAATTGAATTAAAAAACAAGCATTTTATCATAGTACATCAGTTTCTAACTGTTTAAAAAGGTTTTGAGTGTTAACCCAAAACGAAAATTGGGATCAAAACTCATACGAAAGTCTAGTTTTTGGCGCTTTTTGCCATTATTGCTCGTTATCGAAAAAAATTTCCTCTTAATATTTTGTTTCAGGTCTCATTAGGCGGTATTCAATATATAGATAATAATGTCTATACTAGATAATTTTCCCTGGGATTCAATGCTCTTTCCTTGATGCGACTCCAGTTATAAGTACTACAGCGAATTCAATATGATCATTGCCATGGATACTATTCTTTTAAGTCGTAGTATTTTTAAATCATCTCTGAAATTTTACTAGAATAATCTTTAAGGGTCTAATAATCTCTGATTAAGTCTTTTATCGATGGATTCCCGATGGGAAGTATTATATTTTTGCAAATCTTTAAAGGATCAGTGAAATTTCAGCTGAATTGAATTTTGGACGATCGCTAATTAGTATAAACGTGTGCTCTAAAGACTGATAAAACTAACATTTCTATGAGTAGAAATTATTTCAATTAGTTTGGTATTTTTGCAGCTGTTTTCCAGCATTTCTAAAAGTATCTAAATTATTTCAATTAGTTTGATATTTTTCCAGCATTTCTAAAAGTAGAAATTATTTCAAGTAGTTTGGTATTTTTCCAGCTGTAGGGCAGTCTGGAGTTCTCACAAGACGCCCTCGTTTCTTCATACGGTTCTGTTTCTATTGATCTGTTGATTTTTATTAAACTCTTAATTTAAAGGATTAGTTCTCTCTAAAATATTCATCTAAATATCTCATCAAACAAATTTCTAAACCCTTAATGATAGTATTCTACCAAGAGAAAATTATTATTATTATTATTATCATTATTATTATTATTATTGATTCTACGCATTATAAAAATCAAGATTCTTTACAGAAACTAGTTTCGTCTAATAGACTTTTCCAATCCTTAAAGATATTGTCTTTATTTTATTTCAGTTCTTTGATCGACAGTCGTTGAAATGCTAGTCGGCGAACGAGACATCAAACTTCGCGGTTCGCAAGTAACTCAAACTGCTGGAATTAATTGAACCTGAGCTTTAATTTCTTACTGCGCATGCTCGACGAAAATCAATCATAATTACGTAACTCGTACGTTCAAATGTACAAATTTTTGAGGTGAGATTTATTCTATCGTTATGAAAAAGGTAGTGGCACTGATCAAACGAAGTAGAAAGATTAATATACAAATGATGATCGCGCGCTTTCTTTCTACGCATGAATTTAGTGATTATGTAAGATGCCTCTTCAAACTCTTTATAGTAAGTAAGTAAGTAAGTAAGTAAGTAAGTAAGTAAGTAAGTAAGTAAGTAAGTAAGTAAGTAAGTAAGTAAGTAAGTAAGTAAGTAAGTAAGTAAGTAAGTAAGTAAGTAAGTAAGTAAGTAAGTAAGTAAGTAAGTAAAGTAAGTAAGTAAGTAAGTAAGTAAGTAAGTAAGTAAGTAAGTAAGTAAGTAAGTAAGTAAGTAAGTAAGTAAAGTAAGTAAGTTTATTAAGAAATTACATCGCAGCCCTTAGGCTGAATTACGTAACTATTTACAATCATGAAAAAATTTAATATATCTATGAAATATCTATAATAAATAAGCTAAATTTTATCTTCGGATGTATCTATCTATATATATATATAATAAATAAAATTATGTAATGGAAATGAAATTAATACTACTGATTTGAATTATATGCACTAGCTAGTTTATTAATAAAAACTCTGGTTTTTTTTGTTTTAAAGTTGTAAACATCAAACATGCGCTGATTGCGGAGATGATAATTCGGTTTATTTTTGGGTGCCAACAGGCTGTATAACTTATGTTGAAGATTGTTAATAATTCTTTCAAAAAATTATTTAGTACATAGATCTTCATGATGGTTAGTTATGGGTTTTATTCCCAATTCCTTACAACCTAAATTATAGCTTGATACGGGCATAACGATTGACACTGCCCTCTTTTCCAGACGAACAAGCTCCTCCTTGATACTGTGTGAGGGCATGGTAAAACACAAGAATTGCATAATCTATTACCGATCTTACGCACGTTAAGCAGAAAAGAACTAAGTCACGTGTAGGTACATTTGCTCTCTTCAATTGAACTAGAAAGTAAAGTCTCTTGCTGACTTTCTTAACTACTTCTTGTATATGTTCGTTCCATGTTAAGTTGTTACTTATAGGTTGCTATCAATAGACGTCACTTCCGGTAATAGCTCTTTTTTGATGGCTTGTAGAATCCTGGAGGTTGTTTTGATCTCTTGTTTTCTGGTTTGATGTCGTGAAAATAGTCAAATACAATAGTTTGAGGACTTATTTTGATATGTTTTGACTTAACATCCGCTAGTTGCCCCCCGCTTGTTGGCCCCCCAGTCAACTCCAAAAAGTCACGTGATTGATAGCAAGCAATTGTAAGGCCTAATAACTTAGTATTAACGTCCATTCCTTTACCATCGACAACTACTGGCTCATAAAAAGATTCTTGATTTCTAGCAAACGATATACGAAGTTAATCTCTGATAAAAAGGAACAGTGACCCCCATTTTTTATTTCATATATTTAAAGAAATGCTAAAGATGTGCATTTAAACAGTTAAACCATTTATTTATCGCACCGAAACACGACAAAAGCGACAGTTTTGTTCGAGATGCAATTTGTTTTCTCCTCAAAAAAAAAAAGTTTTGAAAACAGATTATTACTCTAATACCTTTCCCATTATAATTTGTAACTCTTTCACCATAATTTTTTTTTTTGTCTTCACCACTTGATAATCGTCACGTAGCTCACGATAGGTGTCGAAATGATCGACTTCCAAGTCATTTTACATGCAGGCTGATTGTACAGTGATCCCCTAGTTTTTTTTGGCTTATTTTGGGTTTTATGTTGTTTTATCCACTGATAAAGTTTCAGAAAATAGACCTCCTCAGCTCGGGCGTAATGTTATCCCATTTCAGACCACGTGTCATTCCCTAAAGTATCCTTTCTTTGTTTAATGGTTTCACATGAGAAGACACATGAATATGGATACAGCTCAAGCAAAGAATCTAATTCTCAAAGGAATTACACGTGGTCTGAAATGGGACAACATTACAAACAAGCCGAGGAGGTCAAATGGCGTTTACTTCGCATTTGTCAGCGAACGTACTTTCTACGCATGCGTTTTGTGACTTGCTATCATCAGTAAATCTTCTTTGTCATTGTCTCTATTGTCATATCATCAACTGGAAATCAACTTTGATTTTTTATTTCATTCTTTTGGAAATGATTGCAAATCCCACGTTTGATGTTTGCGATGCTGTTTCTCAGTCGACCATATTTTCAAACCATTGATACCTTAATTATGTTCCCATACTATGGACTACGGAGCTTTAAATGATAGCGGCAACCATACACATCACATCAGAGATGTGCTCAGGATTAGAAGGGGAAAAAGCTTCATAAAATATGAAAATTTTCAACAACAACAGAATTGCCCTATTTGACTATGACATCACTGCTTGTTTATGTGGGGGATAGAATCGCCAAATCCAATATACCGTTTTCTTAAGGTTGTGTGCGCATCCACCTTGACGGGCCACAAAACTAAAAAAAAGGAAAATTCAGTAAAATTGAGAAGACAGTTTTATGTTTAAAGAAGAGAATAATCGATTTTATGAATTCTTATCGAAAACATTTCAGATCAATGCATGATAATACTCGTGTTTTGTTATCGTGGCCCGTCAAGTTCCTCAAATTTGGATGCGCACGCAACCTTGAGAAAACGGTCTATAGAAAATTCAACAAAATTTGCTCCTAGCGAAACAATTTAATCTAAAATGGCCTGGTTTTCAGATATAATATGTGTTAATATGTACTAAAAAAATATTCTGAGCGTTTGCTGGCTATTCTACTTCTCTTCGTGGATTGATACGGGTTTTAGAACAATTTTCGGTGAATTTGCGTTGATTTGATCCCCTCCGACGACCATGATCCTTTGCGTTTAAACAATAGATTGTTTTGATGTGACGTCATAGTGGAATAGGGCAATTAGAATAGCAATATTTCATGTTTCCTAGCAAAACCCGATTTTTGTGTTATATTAATATTCCAACTATTTTCACTAACGGCTCGTCAAAAATTACTCGTGTCACCAGCCAAGTGATCTCTTGTTCTTGAGCACATGAATCAAAGGTTTAGGGATCGACCATTGGATAATTGAGGTGGAGGTTGCAGGAATTTAGGTTGCAGCGATCTTCTATTAATTCCGATTTCAGTAAAAACATGCTCATTCGAAAATTTCATCTTTCCCTTGAAACGCCTAAAAACAATTTTAGCATTGGATTGTTTGCGTCTGCGTATTTGCGATTTGAAGTTGCATGGTAGCGCGCGGATAAAACCCCATGGAGCTACCTTAATGAGTGCTGCCGTATTTTTGCAGATAAAATATTTGATTAGTTCACAGTGAAAATAAATAGGTGAAAATTTCAGGCAACAATTGTAGGAGCCGTGACCATTGAAGGTCAAGATAAGTAGTAACGTAAATCAACGTAATAGGCATAACGCAACGCTTTTAAAAACGGCCGATTATCTTGTATATTCAGTTTTGAGCTCGAAGGTCGAATGATTCCTGGAATAAAACACTCAGTCCGCCTTTTATATTTAAAACAGAGAAAGCGTTTTCAAATAAATCTTCTTCCAATTATATTCTATACTTGACTCAGTTGACTCCATCGAACTCGAAGTCGTCTTTCGTAATTGAAGTTCAGACAATTAATTCATCACAGAATTCGCTTCCAAATTCAACAACATAACAAAGAACTAGGTGTTAAAAAGAAAATTAAAAGGACGATTTCTAATCTTATTAGCTAAATTGAGTATTTGAAATGTTAAATCGAGCGAAATACTTGGAATCCTTTGAATGTCAACAGAGACACGATGAAGAAAGAAAGCTCTACTAGCTGTAGTGACGCGGAATTTTAAAGCCAAAGCACGTACTGCATTGTGATACAAAGAATCGTAGATTGTGAGATAGTTAGAACACAGGAATCTATTGTTTGCTCTACACTTGAATTGCATTTGTTGTCCAAACACGTCTCGAGTTTTTCTGACCTTTTCCTAACTTGACTTAAATAGGATCGCTGCCTTGCTTCGCTTGCTTCAGGCTCGCTCCGCTGCGGCAGCAACAAAGCATTTTTGTCGGGGATATACGGAGTTTCTGAAGAAAAGGAACACTATTCAAGACCCAACCATTGTCAACTTCCAGTAACCGAATGTTACCAGGTTACTGATCTTCCAATCACGATTCTAGGATCATTCCCATTACGGTCACGACATACTCGGGCAATAAAATTAAAGCAGTCAGTATTGTTCAGGTTTCCCTAGAAAACCTTATTTAAGGGCTTATTTAAATTTGAGAACTTATCATATATTATGTAATTTATCAATTTATTTCAAGTTATTTGAGAAACTGAAACCAGTTTCGTATTTGTCGTCTTTGGCTGGGTCAGGTTGTTAAAGTGCAAATGAACCCTTCGACAATACTTTCAGTACTGGTTCTACATAAAGTAAATAGTTGAATGGTATAATATTTCTTGATTTGAGTGATGCGTCTCTAATAAGTTATGAAGGTTTATACTTCCAATATGCTAATAAGTGTGACGTCAGGTAAGGTTTTTGAGTGTTTTTGTTGTAACTAGTAATACTAAATGCTGGCCATTTTGAAAATACAAATTCAAAATTGCTTTCATGTAAAACATGAGTAAAATAATGATGCTTTTTAAATACTGTTTCTATGAACCAGTTCAATTTTGTATATTTAATTAAGCCTTAATAGACGTCACACTTATTAGCATATTGGAAGTATAAACCTTTATAACTTAGAGACACATCACTCAAATCAAGAAATATTTTACCATTCAACTATTTACTTTATGCAGAACCAGTACTGAAAGTATTGTCGAAGGGTTCATGTGCACTTTAATGAGGATTTGTGTCATCTGATAAGACGCACAAATAAAAGGAAGGACTATTGATGTATTGGCAGACCAAGTCCATTCCTTCACAGGAACATGTGTTGGGATTTTTTGGATCACAAGGTTGACCAACTGTTCTGCAATCTCGTTTCTAAGCCGGAAGATGAAAAGAATGTCAATAACTGGCTGAGACATATCAATAAAATAATGATATGAAGAATGTATGCATCATGAGGTCAAAGGGGATTCAGAGATACTGAATGAATGGAATATGAGGTCAAAGGGGATCCAGATACTGAATGAATGGAACATGAGGTCAAAGGGGGTCCAGATACTGAATGAATGGAACATGAGGTCAAAGGGGGTACAGAGATACTGAATGAACGGAACATGAGGTCAAAGGGGATTCAGAGATACTGAATGATAGAACATGAGGTCAAAGGGGGTTCAGATATTGAGTGAATGGAACATGAGGTCAAAAGGGGGTTCAGATACTGAATGGATGGAACATGAGATCAAAGGGGGTCCAGATACTGAATGAATTTTGACATGAGGTATAAGGATAGATACTTAACGGTATCATGAGGTATAAGGGGGTAAAAATATGATAATGATGACATTTATTTACATAGCGCTCTTTTCCATATGGATATGTTCAAAGGCGCTTTACAATTAGATGTGAACGAGAGGTGGTTAGTACAAGGTGTAGGCACTAAGGGTGGTCACTGCCAGGGTTTCTTTACGTCCTCAGTGGTCCTTTTAAGTCCCAGATACTGAATGAATGGAACACGAGGTCAAAGGCAGTGCAGATTAGACTAATGACGTTAATTACATCAATGCTTATTATAGTTAATTCAGTATATTAGTGGATTTAAAACTTAGCCGGGGATTAAAGAATGAGCGGACAAAATTTCTTTTCTGCATATGTCGCCTGCTGACTTCATTTGCTGGTGCGCAGGTTGTCTCGGCGATCAATAAAACCGCCACAATAAGAATAGAAAGTGTTACCTTGGAAACCATGGTTAATGCTGCAATAAACAAGATCATAACGTAGACATTACATCCACAATCCAATTTGGAGGAAAATTATTACTACATACACTCCGATACTAGGAATTTAATTTACATAAGAGCAGGTAAAAACGGAGAGAGTTTAAAATAGGAATGGGGCCGAAATTTACCGCTTTTTCCTCCCTTAGTTTTCAGTATTGATAAATTTTAATTAATTGAATGGGTTTTTTATTAAATCTTAAAGAATGATATCGAAACTTCACATAGACTTCGCACAGAAAAAAATGAGACAAAATTAAGCGTAAATTAATGAAACCTAACAAATACAAACCTAAAATAACATACCAAACGAAGACTTTTATCTATTTATGATTTAAGAACAATGATAATTCACTTACTTGATGATACGTTATCTTCAGCAGTTGAGTACCTTGTTTCTTCACTTGTAAGTAAGTACTAGAATGGATCTGGATGAATAAACTCCGCGCCTCTGTTGTCCTATTTATATTGGGTGTTACACAATCACATGCATTTTCATAACAAATGGCTCTTCATGATTGTATTCCGTTTAAACTCCGAGGCTAATTAAAGAGATATTTTACTTCAAAAATATTAAATGGAAAATTATAAATGTATCAAAAAAATCGAGAATTTTCCAATCTTAGAACACGATCACGTACCCACTCGACCAATCAGTGCCCAGTAATTTAGTGCTCCATATTCCATAGAATAACTATGGCGGGCATCTAGTGATTGGGGCCTTATTAGTATTAATAAGGGCTTTTGTTTCAAGGTCTCATTTGGCGGTATTTCAATATATAGATAATAATAATCTCTGAATTAAAAAATACTAATGAATAAAGCCATATTTTCTTTGGGTAGATAGTTCAAGGCTCCTTCCTTGACGCGACCCCAGTTACAATTCTACGGCGAATTCAATATGCTCATACACCTTTCTCAAAAATGGCCGACAATCTCGGCTGGGACTAGGGACTCAGTACGATATTTTGTGCCAGTCATTCACCCTTACTTCAAGAGACGCTTAAAAGCACTCGAATTGGTGAGATGAATGACTTTGACACAAAATATCGTACTGAGTAGACTTTGTTTACTAATAGGGACTTTAAGATTTGCAAAATCTGCGACGGCGACGTCAACCGGAAGTGTAAATAACTTCACTTTTGGGTTTCGCGCCTTCAAAGTCTGTCTTCCCTGTGGATGAGTTGACTTTAACGACAATGTTTGAAATGAAATCTCCGATGAACAGAACCCAAGAGAGAAATTATTTACACTTTCGGTTGGCGTCGCCGTCGTAGATTTTGCAAATCTTAAAGTCCCTAATGAGGCCTTACTGACCTCGCTTCCATTCATTTGTTCCCAGTCCCAACCGCGTTTGACGGCCATTTTTGAGAAAGGTATATTGCCATGGATACTATTCTTTTAAGTCGTAGTAGTTTTAAATCATCTCTGAAATTTTACTAGAATAATCTTTAAGGGTCTAATAATCACTGATGAACCTTTTATCGATATTCCCGATGGGAAGTATTCAGTATATTTTTGCAAATCTTTAAAGGAGTAAGTGAAATTTCAGATGAATTGAATTTTGGACGATCTCTAATTAGTCAACATGTGCTCTAAAGACTGATAAAACTAACATTTCTAAAAGTAGAAATTATTTCAATTAGTTTGGTGTTTTTGCAGCTGTTTTCCAGCATTTCTAAAAGTATCTAAATTATTTTAATTAGTTTGGTATTTTTCCAGCATTTCTAAAAGTAGAAATTATTTCAAGTAGTTTGGTATTTTTCCAGCTGTAGGGCAGTCTGGAGTTCTCACAAGACGCCCTCGTTCCTTCATTCGGTTCTGTTTTTATTGATCTACCCGCTGTTAGTTTTTATTAATTCTTATTTTAAAGAATTAGTTTGCTCTAAAATATTAATCAAGATATTTCATGAAACGACATTAAAAATCAAGATTATTTACTGACTCTAATTTCGTCTTTACCTCCTGCGTTTTCAATCCTTAAGGTTACTGGAGACCTTCAGGGGTATGTTACGTTTAAAACTTTCTCTACGCAACACGTTCAACAAAACCCTATAAAACTATATATCGTTTAAAGGTCAGATGATAAAGATTACGAAAAATATATTATTTGAAAGCGATATTCTAATTTGAAAGAATGCCGGAGCCTTAAACACGAATCGGGTAGGTTCCGTAGTTGAGAATTAATAGCCATGCCGTTAGCGCGTATAGCCAAAATGATCATTTAACTTTGCGAATAAGCAATAGATAATCCACGAAAGAGTGTGAGAGATTCTTGATTTTTTGCTTCTTTGAAACGTCGAAAAATTCCAATGCCGGTTAATGTTTTACCGGATAAAAGACGAAATACTCAAAATATCAAAAATCGCTCACACCCTTTTGTTAATCCATGCCTATTCTCGACTTTTGCCAAATTTCATTGAAATTTAACAAAACTATATACCCTATTAATCCATTTAAAGATAGGGAATAGGCGTATAATCGATCATAGATTATACAAATGATGATAATCGCGAGGTTCCTTTCTACGCAAGTAGTGATGATGTAAGATACCTCTTCAAACTCTTAATCTCTGATAAAAAGGAACGGTGACGCACATTTCTTATTTCATATATTTAAAGAAATGCTAAAGATGTGCATTTAAGAGGGCGTCTCTGTAACAGCGTGCCACTCGATCTGGGCTCGAAAAATAGATTTCTTTTATATTCCTACCATCGAAAGTACTATCTATCCTCACTACAAAACTGCAGTTAGAATTGTTCTAAATCCTTTTTTCCACCCGCTATGCGAATTTTTGTCCATCGACCCCAAATCAGTGAAAGACGCCGATTTTCGAGGTCGGCCGAGGGCTATTTTCAAAGTCTGTTTTCTCGGGTTTCTCTGCACATAAAAGCTAATTTTTCTATCCAGAACTTTAGTCTAGTGTAACTTCTGCATAAAAACAGTAATAGTTTTTTTTGGAATGCGCGAATTCTGAAAAATAATCCTAACTGATCGAGACTACTGAAAGCGTGACATGGAAAGCTAAGATTATGAGACCTCGAATATTGCAAATTTCTCATTTGTGGCACCTAATCCAGCCCTAAAATATCATTCAACCTCGAGATAAGAAGCTATTTTATAGATGTGTGCAATAAAATTTGCGGCACATTGCGTTTCTACGAAATAAGCTAAGTTTCAAATTGTTCTATTTTCAATTATTTCCTTGCGTGACACAACAGGCCGTTGGGTCTGTGACGGCTACTTCTTTACTCATTATCCTCAATACCATTACCTAAAATATAATATGATGAATTAAACCTTAACTTTACAATATTTGTTCCATTATAAAAGATTTCAATGATCTACGGCTTCATTTAATAGTGTTTCTATAAGTTGTTATGAAATTTCACCGCACAGTAATTTTTTATATTTGAATATCTCGAGCTCCGCGGGAGGTCAATCGTTATTTGTTTATTTACTTATAGTAAATTTAGTAAAGAAATCCTCGCTTAGTAATATCTCGAAACACCCTAAAAAGATCCAAAACTGAGAACTGTTCTTGCCTGTAGAGCTGAATATTTCTAGTTTTTTTAGTTGAAGGTAACATATCATTCATATCATTGTAAGTAAAGGATGTACTTGCCCGCGTTAGTAGCGTTAATCACTGTGTTATTGATCAACTCCATACTTATATTAGTAGTACTTGGAATACTGAATCTATGTCTTTGTACTAAATACCAGTGAGCTAGACTAGGACGTCTAAATTGAAGACTCTTGCAAAAAAAAAAAAAAAAAAAAAAAAATGAAATAAAATAAAACAAAATAACAATGCATAATAATTTATTAAAAATATACATCTTTTAAATATAATACAAATAACCATTATTACAAATACAAATATATATCTAAGAGCGAAATTCAGTCAGAGAGAAATTAAACTATATCGATGGGCTCCGCCGAGAACCAGACGAAGCTTCATATATATCATTTGTTCAAGAGACACCTTCAACACTTGGCATGAGCTGGGCTCTAAAACCAAGAACCGGATCGAGCTGCTCGTTTTACAGAAAATGTGCGGTCGTATTTGACAGCAAAGTTTAACCTGGGTGAGAGGACTGGTAGAAAAGCAGACCCTGAACAAGTTGCCGCGGAAATGCGGTGCGCGAGAAATGAGAACGATGAAAGGCGCTTTGAAAGAGAAGAATGGCTATCGAAGACCCAGATTGCAAGATTCTTTTCACGTCTTTCCACTTCGCGAAAAAAATCCACAATACGAGATATTACCGTGACCAGTCCTCAGGAAAATGTACGATCTTTGGTAGAAGAGGAAGACATTCAGGATGTAATACCAGAGTCAGAACGTATGAATCTGTTCAAGGGCGGATCCAGGACGGGGGGAGGGGGGGGGGGGGGGAAGTGGGGCTGAAGCCCCCCCTTCAGCAGGAAAAAACGATACTTTTTATATTGCTTTCCGTTGTGTTGACGGAAGAAACTCAATTAAACCCCCCCCCCCAACTCAATTAGCCCCCCCCCCCTTGCTGTTACAAGAAATTGATCATGAGCATAGCATATTGGCCTGCAACACCCCATTATGACACGTGCGATCTTTGCGCCTACTATATCAAAGAAACAAGATCTCAGCCTTCAATGTTGCAATGCTTAAAAAAAATACTTAATCACTTTGAAGTACAGTTTAGATCTAAAGACCTTAAGGCAGAGCTCTTGCGTTTGGTTGGGGAAGTCATTAAGGAATGCAAGTGTTCTCCGCAGTAGAATCAGTAGTGCTAGCTAGCTATACCGCAAACCGGTTGGCTCAGCTAGTTGGTTTAGCATCGGGACTTTCGTGGGGAGGTCGTGGCTCGAGTCCCAGCCGGACCAACACTCAGGGTCTTAAAATAACTGAGAAGAGAGTGCTGCCGGTTAGGCTTTCAAGTGGCTCAGATGACCACTTTAAATGGCGGTCTCGTCCCTCCACAATCATCATTACTAACCAACATCGGAGGGACGTAAAAGAACCACTGAGGACGTAAAGAAACCCGGGCAGTGACCACCCTCAGTGCCTACACTTCATACTAACCATCTCTCATGCTTGTAAATTGCACAAAAAGCAATCTGTCATTAACAACTCAATGTAAAGCGCCTTTGATTAAATTCATATAGAAAAGGCGCTATATAAATTCATAAGATCATTGTAAGCATTTAATCTTAGTTCAGTGAGTACACGACAGGGGCGGTGGAAGCTGAACATTAGAGAGTTTTAGATTTACTTTCACGTCAAACGTGAAACGTCAGTTGGCCAGTAAAAAATTCTTCTAAATTATTGAAAAAGAATCGCAAAAAAGTCCAAGTAGTAGAAAAACAAAAGAGTATTTGCAATTGGTGAGAAGGTTTGTAAAAGGTAAAGTAAAATAAAGGAAAACTATGAAAACGTGGTCACGTTTGCCGTTTGCGGGGAGAAAAAAAGTCAATCTAAAATTCTCTATTATCCATTGGAGGACTTGGAGGAGCATGTCAAAACAGCCTGAACTGATTGACTGTTTTAAAATCGCCTTGAAAATAATGTTAGTTCCGAACTCACATAGATAAACAAATAATTTGCTTTTGTAATGAAGATGATGATGATAATGATGATCATGATGATGATAATAATGATAATGATAATGATAATAATGATTTATTAAATTATAATAATAATAACAATAATGATGATTATAATAATAATAATGATAATGATAATAATAATAATCACAACAAAACAACAACAAAAGAAAAGGCCGTCCAATAAAAACATCAATAAGATCAATCTACCAAAGATTTCAGAAATATCAACAACCATCACAGATTTTGAAAGAATGCTTAAGACGCAACTCATAATAGCTTGGCTTCAAAGTAGTTGGACTTACTCAAGTAGAGTGAGAGCTGAATGTTTCTCTAAGAGAAATGAGCATTGATTGATTCATTGATTGAATAATGATAATAATAATAATGGTTTATTTGAAGCATATCTACAGAGTAGCTCTATGTCTTCAAAATTATTGGAGGAGCCAGTACCCGCAACCCCCACTTCCGAACCGCCGCCCCTGTATGATCATAATTTTCACAATCACTTGTTCTGTAGTTATGAATGAATTCATACGTTTGATTGCACCTGTTGCAAAAATCGTCATCTCAGCCGAAGAACAGTCAAGACTGCAAAGTATTTTTCGAAAAAATGATAGTATATGGAGTTCGAAAATATCGGGAGGACGAAATACCTTTTCACAATAGAAAATGATGGATAATTTATAAAGGAAATAAACGTTGAGAATGTTAATGACTAGTGACAAAGATATCAATGATATATTTCCTAGAACTTAAAAAAAACTAGAAATATTCCGCTCTACAAACAAGAACAGTTCTCAGTTTTGGATCTTTTTAGGGTGTTTCGAGATATTACTAAGCGAGGATTTCTTTACTAAATTTACTATAAGTAAATAAACAAATAACGATTGACCTCCCGCGGAGCTCGAGATATTCAAATATAAAAAATTACTGTGCGGTGAAATTTCATAACAACTTATAGAAACACTATTAAATGAAGCCGTAGATCATTGAAATCTTTTATAATGGAACAAATATTGTAAAGTTAAGGTTTAATTCATCATATTATATTTTAGGTAATGGTATTGAGGATAATGAGCAAAGAAGTAGCCGTCACAGACCCATCGGCCTGTCGTGTCACGCAAGGAAATAATTGAAAATAGAACAATTTGAAACTTAGCTTATTTCGTAGAAACGCAATATGCCGCAAATTTTATTGCACACATCTATAAAATAGCTTCTTATCTCGAGGTTGAATGATATTTTAGGGCTGGATTAGGTGCCACAAATGAGAAATTTGCAATATTCGAGGTCTCATAATCTTAGCTTTCCATGTCACGCTTTCAGTAGTCTCGATCAGTTAGGATTATTTTTCAGAATTCGCGCATTCCAAAAAAAACTATTACTGTTTTTATGCAGAAGTTACACTAGACTAAAGTTCTGGATAGAAAAATTAGCTTTTATGTGCAGAGAAACCCGAGAAAACAGACTTTGAAAATAGCCCTCGGCCGACCTCGAAAATCGGCGTCTTTCACTGATTTGGGGTCGATGGACAAAAATTCGCATAGCGGGTGGAAAAAAGGATTTAGAACAATTCTAACTGCAGTTTCGTAGTGAGGATAGATAGTACTTTCGATGGTAGGAATATAAAAGAAATCTATTTTTCGAGCCCAGATCGAGTGGCACGCTGTTACAGAGACGCCCTCTTAAACAGTTTAAAAAACCATTTATTTATCGCACCGAAACACGACAAAAGCGACAGTTTAGTTCGAGATGTAATTTGTTTTCTTCTCAAAAAATAACCGTTTTGAAAACAGATTATTAGCTACGATAATAGCTTCTGGCTGTGTTTTCACTAGGACAATTTAAACTAGCTTAATTACGACACCGGAAATAAGGCAAAGTTAAACTACCTAGCAAGATGGTTTAAGTTGTCCTACCAAATAAATGGGCCAATCACAATGTTATTCTTGAAAGGTGGGAGTCGGATTAAAACACCTCCAGGAATTTTACGCAAGTTAACATTTCTAGTGAAAACACAGCCTCTAATACCTTTCCCCCTATAATTTGTAATTTTTTCACCATAATTATTTTTTTATAATTTCTCTTCACCACTTGATAATCGTCACGTAGCTCACGATAGGTGCTAAAATGATCGACTTCCAAGTCATCTTACTTGCAGGATTGTAAAGTGACCCCCTAGTTTTTTTGGGCTTATTTTGTTTGTGTTATGTTGTTTTATCCACTGACAAAGTTTCAGAAAATTGACTTTTACTTCGCATTTGCCCGCGAACGTGCTTTCTACGCATGCATTTTGTGATTTGCTATCATTAGTAAGTTTAGAAATGTCACCTTAAAAAAAATAAAATAAAATAAAATAAATCACTTTATTTAAGTGTCTAGTCGTTCTAGCGCTTTCGCATTAATTGGGGACATTTTTCGCTCACACGCACTACCACTACATTTATTAATATTCTATGCACACAACGCTCAACTCACATGTTGATTTTTACGGAGGGAGGAAACCGGAGAACCCGGAGAAAACCCTCTTAGGATAGGAGAGAACAACACATCAAACAAACTCAATTCACATGTGGTGACCGCAGGTCTCGACCCGTTGGACTCACAGCGGTGAAAGACGACGCGTTAGCCGCGAACGCCACCCATGGGTTAATTATCGCTATACTGTACTAACAAACAAACAAGGGTCAAATATTTGTCGTCGTCGGGCGTCCCGCAGGCTCTAGATACTGCTTCGATGAGGTATCGTTGTTGCAGCAATAAACTGTAATCCTTTGGTGTTTTCTCTGGTTGAAAGATTTCAAAGAAGAATGAAAGAAACGGATTTACAAGTCAGGGGTAAAATATGCAGCCTGTTGGTCTCATTTCGTCTTCTCAGAAGTAGAAAATGTTGTAGTTTTGTATTCAGCGGTTTAACGAGAGTAGGAAGGAAGATTTGACGGTCACCATGTGTGAATCATGTGAGAAACCCTAGATTAATTTTCCCTAGAAGGAAAGGTGTAGTCCCTCGCCTTGTACATGGTATAGTTCCTACCATGGTTAATAGAGGGGACTATGTTCCTACTGTTCTAATATACTTTGACACAAATCACCCTGTGTGAATCATGTGTTAGGAGCCCTAGATGTTCCCTGTAATCTAGGAAACGTCAGCAAGTTTTTTCATCTTTTCACGGTGTATAATTTACCCTTTAATCATTACTGTTTCATTAGAAACACCACTAGTTTTTAGCTAGTTATCTCTTCATTCTCCCTAGAAGGGAAGAAGGTGAAGCGCACGCTGAAATATCTAGTCCCTCGCCTTGTACATGGTGTAGTTTCTCCTGTTCTAATATACTTTAGCAGATTTTTTTCTTTTCTTCCATGCAGTTGAAGCGAGCAAACCACCGCCACAATTTTCATTGGAGATGATGCCCTCTGGGGCGTTAACTACCGACATCACAGTCTCATCCTTCAAGTTTTGCAATTTGTTTGATCGAGCAGAATCGAAGCTGAAGAAGCACTTCAAATCGTCCCCTTAATTCACAATGGAATATACAGTCAAATTAGAAGTTACTAAGTGACCTGAAGTCAGCATAGGAAGCATACTAAGGAATCGCATGAGAAGTTCCTCATTCTGATAGTCCAAAGGTATAATAGAGATATGATGAAAAGAAAGAGTGAGATAATTTGGAGGTGTGGGTGTAAACAATGTGTCAGTTAGGCAACGTTCAGTTTATGTGGCCAACAGGTTTTTAGTCGGTAAGTTAGACAATTTTTCAATTAAAATAACTATCTAAATAGCGAGTTAGTCACTTGGTTAGTTAGTTAGTTAGATAGTTAATAATTAGTTTGCCTATCAGTCAGTGATTTAGTGAAATGGCTAGGTAGTTAACTTACTTACTTGTATTTTTCTTTCTTTCAAATAAAATTTCAATGTGTACCCTGCGTTCAGCCCCCTTAAAGTCTTCTAACATTTCCTAAGATTTTGACGGCCGCCCAATAGAATTACTGTATAAATGTTTCTTACCATTCAGAGAAATTCATAGCTATCAGTTCAGATCCGAATCCACCCTAATAACATCAATAGAGACTGGTATAGAAACCCCTAAAGCGTGGATAGAGACTATAAGGAAACAATCTGGGCGAAGACGAAACAATCAATCATCCATCGCATCCCAAACCAATGATCCGACAAGCGGTATCAAAAACACCATTCAGTCTACACCATCGCCTGATGAAGACTGTATCAGTTTGCAGTCGATACGTCACGGTCTTTCTACAAATGAACCTCAATCGTGGGAGAAATGTATAAGTATCATTATTATTTCTTACTAATTTCAACTTTAATTTCAGGCCATTTTTATCATCGTAATTTGGTCCCTTTTTGGTAACTGAGATGTTTAAAAAATTTAAAAACCTAAAAAAACATATTATATACTTATTATATTCCTTAGCACGAACCGGCAAAAATAATACATTGGTGAAGGCAAGACTTTTGGTGACGGGCGGCTTTTAGTCGTCTGCCGATAATTCATGGCAAATTTGTGGTATTTTAAGCTGTGGAATTTAGTGTGCGAGCCGAAGATTTCGACAGTAAGGGTTCTTACCACACAGCCCTGGTTTTGGCGCTGGTTTAAGTTTTGTTGAATAGTGCGGATTTTGTAGCGGATTTAACAGCCCCAGGGAAAAAAGTCTATAATTTTAGCACCACACACGATAAAGTAACATACGACAAACCGCTGGATTTCATTTCAATCATTTTCGGAAGATTTACTAATTTTGAGGCGAATCGAATAAACCATGAAGCTTGTTGCAAACGGTGAAGAACGCCAGGCAAGGTTATTGTCCAGGCAAGACTATTGTGTAACAAATCAGTTATATTGAGGCAATCAAAGAATATGATGTAACAGAACTAAATTTGAATAGAGGTTTTGCACCATCACGTGATGGCAGCCATGACAGGGGCATAACAAAAGTTTTTCCCCCCTGGGAAACTGATCCTTTCTAATGTAAATCAGATTACTCCAGAATCCATTGTTCCTGCCTCCTGTCATGGCTGCCATGACGTGATGGTGCAAAGCCTCTATAGGATGTGACCAGCACTTGACGTCACTGGTTTGATTATTCGTTAATTGCTTCAATGCTGTGTGGTATATACGATAGCCTTGCCTGGACTTACACAGACACTACAAATAGTTTGCATCGAAGAAGATTTTTTCTTCATTTTTTTACAAGCTCGCGAAAAAGGCACATCCTCAGAAACCCAGGGGGGAGAGGTGGGGAGGATGAAGCGCCCTGGTTTTCCGAGGATGCATTAAAACTTCTGGTCCAGCATTATACGATAAGTTGATCTTTCTATTCTAGAATCTTTGTTACGACTCCTGTGCCGACTGTTTTACTACCTTCTCGTAAAGTAAAACGAAGTCCAATTTCTAAAGGCACGTCAAACATTAACTTGACAGAGAAATTAGCATCTTCACCGGGCATGACAAATTCCTTCCCCTCGGGGAGGGTGATGGTCGCCGCCACGTCTCCAGTACGGACGTACATCTGGGGCGTATAGTTGGAGATAAAAGGCTTGTGACGACCTCCTTCTTCTTTCTTTAAGATATACACCTGTAACGACACCAAAGAACGCTGGTTTTACAGTTACTGTATTAAAGTGAAAATATATATCCGTTAAAATTTGTCTTGCTCTATGTCAAGAATTGAATGAAATCGTAATTGCTGAAGGAGTTTAGTGAAATTATGAATCAAACTCATGCCTTTTGGTGTGTATTCCAGGATTTCCTCTAAGAAGGTTGTTGCTGGTTTGGGGGTAGTTTGGGGTTATTTTGGGGGTACATGTAGTTTGGGGATACTTTTTTGGGGGGGGGGGGGTGGGTGGGGGGAATTGGGTTGGGGCTGGGGATCTGATAGTAGAACAATTCTATAGGCTACTATTTATCTTCTCAACTTGGCACTCAAGTACCATCTCTTTACGAGGTAGTTTGAGTGATGGAACAGGTGTTGTGTTGCAAATTCTTAATATTCTTACCTGTGCTTCAAACTTTGAATGTGATTTAACACTTCCAGGAGCACACAGAACCATTCCACGGCGTACCTCTTCTCGCTTAACACCACGAACCAATGCACCAAGGTTATCTCCAGCCTGTCCTTGATCCAACAGTTTGTGGAACATCTCGATCCCTAATAACAACAGAATACCAAAGGAATGAAGCAACTGATACGTTTTTCTGGTACATTTTTTTCTATGCTGAGATTATTTACGTATGACTTTAATACATATGGAATACATTTTTAGCTTAGTAAAAAGTATTCAACGAGCAACAAAATCTTCACCAACCTTTTTAAAATAGTTGTATAAGGGACTGACCATTATTTATTGAGATGGAGGGGGGGGGGGGGGGGGGCGGTGCAAATACAGTAGGGGGTGGGCCAGCATTTTTTATACATGGGTTTAAGCAAAAATTAGCAAAAATCATGCTTAAAGGAGAGGGGGTCACCAAAAATCAAGCATAGCATATTCGAAACCGCATATTCAACGTTGCACCAGCCCCCACCCCCCTCTGGATAAATAATGACCAGTCCCTAAAAAAGTTAAATAAGGCACTTACCGGTGACAGTGGTTTTTATCTTTGACCCATGACCAACAAACTCGACCTCTTCCCCTTTCTTGATCACACCCCTCTCAATTCTTCCTGTAACAACAGTTCCTCGTCCAGGGATTGAGAACACTCCTTCGACAGGAAGCAAGAAAGGTTTGTCGAGATCTCTAGTGGGTGTTGGAATGTGTCCGTCTACAGCTTCTAATAGCTTCATGATAGCATTGATTCCCATTTCAGGATTTTTGTTTTCTAATGCACATAATGCAGATCCTGTTATGATTGGGGTGTTATCGCCATCATAGCCATACTCTGACAGCAGCTCACGTAACTCCATCTCAACCTGGTCAAACAAAGCATAGAAATCAACAAAGGAAATATATCGAAGTAGTTAGAAATTGTAGGGTGCAAACTTTTGCCGAGCCCATCCAGCTATTTTTTGTGTGACTGAATATTGTAAATGCAGTACAGTACTTGACATGATAAAAGCATTATCTGCAGTAGAAACTGATAATAATACACATTGATTATATCAAGTTCACAAGTTATCAGGGATTGGCTGAATGTTCTTGGCCAATCAGAGGTGAGATAAACTAAGAGGATTCACCTACCAGTTCAAGCAGTTCTGGGTCGTCAATCACATCAGCTTTGTTTATAAACACCACAATATTCTTTACTCCAACCTGAAAATATTCACATGGTAAGATCACATACATGTACAGTACAGTACAGTATAGTGTGCATTATCTGGGGGGTTACATCTGGGTTACTTGTGTTACAAGTACAAAGGAAGCCCAAATGTTATGGAGATTTAATACACTATACTGTAGAAGTACAGTGTATGACATCACATACAGTACAGTAGAGTGCATTATCTGGGTTTACATCTGGGTTACCTGTGTTACAAGTACAAAGGAAGCCCAACAGTTATGGAGATTTAATACACTATAGAAGTACAGTGCATATGTATGCACTGTATCTATATTTACCTGGTTGGCCAATAACAAATGCTCTCTAGTTTGCGGCATCTGACCATCTGTTCCTGCCACTACAAGTATAGCCCCATCCATCTGTGCTGCACCAGTAATCATGTTCTGGAGAGAAATGTAGTATTTTTTTAGCTTACTGAAAACATTTACACCACTAGTCATTCCACAATTTTGCCACCCGTTTCTGTCCAACCTTTATATAATCAGCATGACCAGGACAATCCACATGTCCATAATGGCGTTTATCTGTCTGGTATTCAACATGAGCAGTGTTGATTGTGATTCCTCTAGCTCTTTCTTCAGGAGCATTATCAATGTCACCATACGACTTGAAATTAGCTGCGCCTTTCTCAGAAAGAACTGAAACAAAAACCATCTTATCTTAGAAAAACCTACTTTCAAATCAAGCAAACTCAAAGCCATAAACATACAAGACTACAGCGAGAACAATCGAATAGTTAACAGAAGTTGTCACTCGGTAAAGAAAAAAACACATTTCATAAATTCACAATTGATAAAAAATTCCGTTGATTAACGGATATTCCGAGCGGGTTCCGAACTGTGTTTGTCCCGTCTTGTGTTAGGTACATGTACATGCAAAAGATCACGTGCGGATTTGATTAAAATATAGATCTAACACGACCTTCTCCCGTAAAGCCTCTGTGGCCGAGCGGTTGAGATCTCATCTAGCAAACGAGAGGTAAGTGTTTTGAGTCCCGTGAGAACCCAACTGAGGCAGATTTCTTAATCTGCTTATACACTCGATGTAGCATACACTTAACATATAGCTCTTTAAAGAGTGACAAAAAACACATTTCATGAATTATTATTATTGTCTCTAGTAAACTTTTTGCAGTGATTCCTAATTTTATTCAATAATTGATGAGGAAAAAGCACCCTTCAGCTACACAGAAAATCATTGCGGTATGAAGAAGTAATGTTTAACTGTATGCAATTCTTTGGAAAGCAAAAATGTTAATTTTACATGTACTGTTTACAGGCATGTTACTGTACACTTTGTTTTTGTCCTTAGGCTATCTACAATCATCTTTACACATGTACATGTACTCCATAAAAAGAGAGAATGAAACAGGAAAAAAGATCAATTAATAGTAATAGTATGAATTGTAAACGTACTTTTAGTAATAGCTGCTGTAAGTGTAGTTTTCCCATGATCTACATGACCTATTGTTCCAATATTCACATGAGGTTTGTCTCTAGAAAATGTCTGCTTGGTGGCTTCAGCAGCATATCCTCTGATTAAAACTCCTGAAGGTTAAAAATATACCCATCAGTTTTCAGGATTCAGCACATGTTGTAACACTGTTTGCATGCAATATTGCATGCTGGCTGCATAGTTTCTAAGGGATGCCACTAGTAGCTACTTCAGAACCAAAACTGGAAACTCAGAAGGAGTGGGGGTGGGGTTGGGGGGTTGGTCAGAAAAAATTCAGTGTAATATTACATGTACCAATGACAAAACAAAACTAGAGGAGGACTGGGGAGCATGCCCCCACCCTCCCTCCTCCCAAAACATTTAATGTGACTTTCAGAAATGGTATTTCCAGCGTTCTGTAAATATTTTGGGCAAAAAAAATTCCAGACTTCAGTTCCATTCACACGATCCCCCCTCCCTTAAATCTTTCCCTGCATCCAGTGTTAGACCAGAAAAGTTGTGTTAAACGTTAGTTCAGAACATTATACACCGAATCGAAATATGGCGACCAATTTGAATAACTATTGTTCTGCACTGACTAGCGACTGGCTAGCCTCGTGTTCACATGGAAACATAAAAGCATTTTCACATGTATGAGAGGCTAGTCAGTCGCTGGTCATTGCATAACAATAGTTATTCAAATTGGTCGCCATATTTCGATTCGGTGTATACCATTGCCAGAAATGTTGCATGTCATATTTACAATGTACATGCATAAGGCCAAACAAAAAAAATAAGTGTGTTTCCTGTTGCATGAGAAAAATAATTGGGGTCAGTAGGTCCGATTTTTTTTACTGATGCAACAGTGGAAATGAGCTTACTGGGAACCCTGTGGTGCATTTGGGAATGAAAAAAACATTAGGGTTGGCAAAAATTGGCAAGAAAATTAGGGTCAGTCACGCAACAGGAAATATATGTTATTTACTGGCCAGGAGGTCCAGATAGGGGAAAACTGTGCCCAAGGTCTTGAATATATGTTTTCAAGACCAAGGGCACAGTTTTTCCCTATCCAGACTGACTATAGGACGGTAAATAACTTGTCTATTTTTTTCCCGTATTTTTTTTACTTGTTTTTGTGATTGTTTTGTTTTGTTGTTTAGCGGCAAAGAATACAGGACCACGAGCGCAGGCAGATACTGACAAAATACTGCCCACTCAAACAGCCAATCAGAACGCAAGATTTTTTAGCATACTGGATCGGAAAAAAATAAACACACTTATTTTTTTGTTTAGCCTAATGACACTACATAGTCTCACTCAAGTTAATGTTGCAGAAGTAAAAATGTAGAGCCTTATTCCACTTCTGCAATATTATGTACAACAGTAACACTAAGTGAGCAGGCCTTATGGCAAAGTTATCAATGGTATGTGCACATGATGAACTACTTACTAGGACTTGATAGTACTTTTAATCCTGTTCTATTGAAATTCTAAATTGAAAGAAAAATGCATCAAAATTACTAATGAGAAAGCAGCCTGATTACTTAAAGTACAATGGATTGACATAGAATACTCTATTTTACAGTCCTGTTCAGTGACCACAAATGATAGTTTCAAGCCAAGGTTGGAGTTGCCACTCATGATAAAAAGTATAGTTTTGCTATGCGTGGAAACTCCAGCCTCAACTTCGAACTATTATTCTTGGTCACTGAACGGAACTATAAAATGAACATGTACATGTACATGTAAAGTGTATGCTCTTTGATAATGCATGTTCTGATTGGTTCAAATGCCTTTATTTTCCTGCAAACTTTGAATTTGTACTTTTATATAAAAATATATAAAACAGCATATTTACATTAATTTGTGTGCTAGTCATTTTTTAAAAGAGATAAATGTTATCCATTTTAGATTCCCTGATTTAATCACTTCTTATACTAAGAGAACACTTGAAAAACTGGAAATCATTCCACTTTGCATGTTTAGAACAGAGTATGTTAAACGGTTTCTCTTAAACAAAACAAAACAATTAAATTTTTCTGAAATGTAGCAGCTGTTCTAAGATAAATCTACCAGCTTTGGTTTTTATATAACAGCATGGGAAAATCAAAAACAGAACTCTATCTAAATTCCATGCTAGAGTGAAAGCCTAAAGATTGAATTTGAAAATTACTACAGTAGTTCATATTTTAAAGATGGGAGAGAAACTGGAAAAACCTTGATTCTAAGCACAGAAGAGAACCAACAAACAACTATACACACATACAATGCCGAATTCAGAAATCAAACCCAGCTATTGGTAAGATTTGATGCATTAGCAGCTCATACCACCCGTGCTTCCAACTGTGCCCAAAGCATTATCTAGTAATATTATTGTTTGTAAGACAAGCTTCGTAATATCGGCTTTTAATATCCCACTTTAAATATTAGAGTACAAATATTGCTGAAGAAAGCCTGAAATGAGTACAAGTATTCTATGATTTTTTGTACTCTAGAAATAAATTTTTGGCATGCATAAAGCACAACATGTCACGCATTTGCAATATTTGTAATAGTTGGTTGATAAATAACTAATTAGACTTTTTAGGTTGAATTGACAATGGGCATTTTTACTTTTTTGTTTTTTTTGCAGATTCAACAAAATATCTACCATGTAGTGCATCCTAAGTGTCTAATAATATATAGGTATATAATGTAGCCTTATAATAGTTTTTTGGTGTAAAGGTGCATATAGATTATGGATTTACATGCATGGATTCATGACTTTCTATAAATTCTCAAAAAAAATGTCTCAAATGAAGGAAAGAAAGACATTCGACAGATCTGAATCCAAAGCTCAGTAGCTATCTAAATATTAATTTTAGCAATGCCACCAGACTTTAGCTACAATTCAATTTTTAACATGCATTTTGTGGTGCACTGTAGAAGTTTCTGAATAACACGATCTGTACATTTTGTAGACATATAAACTTCAAATGTTCAGCTTTATGGTTTACGTACATCACTAATAGTTCTTCATATCGCATGATTCCTACGTACCTTTTGTGCAGACACTAACATAAACGTCCTGGCGCATTGGGCAGTTTTATTCAGCACTAAGAAGAAGAAAAAAGCCGGAATTTCTCGTGAGTGACAAATGCTGTAGTGAATGAGTGCATTTGGGAAGAAAAACAATTAATAAACCAAAAATAAAACGAACTATTTATACGATTTATGTTCTGTTACTTACATTGATGACATCGCACTCTTGTAGTGTGTAAAGATAGCATGTTTAAATGTTATTTTCTGGTGTAAATAAGAGTATTTTGGTGTTTGTTATATCACAGAACTGCCATACATCCAACCATGCACGCTGTCACATGAGCCTGTGATATTATATGGCCAGCGGATCTACTAGTATTCAACCTTCTACGTGATAAGAATACCACAGGAAACCCAGGACCAAAGTTGACTTCTGGGACTGTCTGGCTCCAGAAACATATAAACAGAAACCATAGCAATATATAGAAAAATACTAAGAAACCAAATGAAGTAATTTAGATTCAATAAACAATTTAATGAATGAAAAAAAGAGGGAAGAAAAAGAAAAAGAAAAGGAAGATGAAGGGAAAAACAAAAAAGAAAGAAAGAAAAAAAGAGAAAAGACAAAAGAAAAGAAAGAAAGGAAAAAATCTTTTTAAAAAAATCGATCCCAATGTGCCATACCCCCGAGACATCCGCAGAGCTGAGGCGGCGTATGGACTTCGGACCTGACGGCGATTAAATCCTTCTGTCCTTGGGTGTACGAATTGCGCAAGAAAATGTTCTAGCCGAAGCATCATGTTAAAAAGTCTAGTCCATCTGGTGCATTGTTTTCATGGCTATTGTTATGCTGATTCACCTGTAACCGTGGCCCAATGGGGGAAAAAACACTGCGGCCTATTAAGATAGTGAGTCAAGCCCGTCTGAGGGGGGTTAGTAGTAGTACCTGGATGGGTGGCCCAAACATTATACCCATTGAAATTTTTGATCATTTTTTATTTAGCTCGCGTTTTTTTTTTTCGACATGAAACCAATAGCGGTTACACACTTTTTTCAGTTTCTCTACAAAGCAAGCCGTGTGATTGTAATACGACGGAATAGACCTCTTGCATGTGTGACTTCAAATCAGCTCAATATGGAGGACCGGCAAAACAAAAGAATTTCAATCTCCTCAGAATTGGAAACCTATTGTTATGTCCTCCAAAATAAAGCTGCATTGTGACGAACGGCAAGTGGTTTATTGAATTTGGATATTTTCGAGGATTTTGATTTTATGGCATAAGCATTTTACCCAAAATGGCTTTTACTGTACATTATACACTTATTGATCATTCATGCGAGCCCGTTATGGCAGAATAATGAAGTCGGGACTTTTAAGAATACCTGCCATAGTAGGCGAGAATTAATCTTATAGGTGTCTTATTATATGGAACACATATTTCTTCAATAAAAAGATAACAATTAGGCCCCGTCCACATTATGCCGGATGAATTTCAATCCGAATTTTTATTTATTCGGTTAGGCCTACCGTCCACACTAGTCCGGGCCAATCCGAAACAATTCTTCACCGAAAACGAATTTTTTTCAAATACGGTCTCCAGAGTGGAAAAACGCCGGCTCGCCATATTAGTGTGGACGGAGAACTTTCCGTATCCGAAATTTTTCGAATACGATGACGTCATGATTGTCATGGGAACGTGGCGGGAAGGCTAAAAATTCACCGCGGGCTCAATTTCAGCTTCGATGCACATGCTCCGATGTGCAATGAAGCGTTTTTGTCGCCTCTGATCGGACTTATGTGAACGCGAAACATTTTACCCGTTCAGTTCATGTGTGGACGGACAACTTTTTTTCGGTTTCGGTGTGAAAGTTATCCGGCATAGTGTGGACGGGGCCTTAGTTCATTTGCAGTCCAATAGAGCAGTTTTCATGATTCATTATAAATTGAAATTGTCTCGCGAAATGTACGGTTTTTAAACAGAGGTTTCGGTCTAAACAAAGACCTTTATCAGTGTAACTGAAAATTTTTACATAGCAAGTGTATGTTACGTCATTGCCGCCATCTTGGTTGACGATAACAAAGCATTCCTCATTAGTTTCTCTTGTTAGATCAACCAAGATGGCGACTGTTTCATTGTTATTCCTATCTCAAGGGATTTTCAGTCACATCTTTGGAATGCAGCTCAATCTGGAGGACAAAACAAAACAAAAGTTTCTGATTCTCAGGAGATTGGATTTGTTTTGTCCCACAGATCGAGCTGCTTTGACGTCACATGCAAGGGGTCCACCAATGATAAAACAGTGTCTCGAAGGGTATTCGCGGGAGCCGGGAAACGGATAAAATATAACGCGGGAACCGGCAAACTAGAAAAAAAAAACTTACGTGATTCGGGATATTGGCATCGGCCGTGACTCGGGAATTACCGAATTCAATGTTCGGGGCGCGAGATTTCGGGAAAAAATAGCACGTGATTCTGGATCCGGATTCCCCCCTCCTTCAAGACCATGATAATAGGCAATCATGGTCTGTAAACACTGCTTCGTGATCCATAATATGGTTTCGATTGCATTTTGCGAAACTACGATATATAGATTCACCTGGTTGGTAGCGTATAAAAATGCAAAATTATTTCACATTTTAGTTTGGATATTAGCTGTCAAAACATCAGTGATATCCACCTTCGAAACCACACATGATTGCTGACCACATTGATGATGTGTGACATATGACGTCACTGGGTCTGTCAAAACATTGACTTTGACTTCTATTGTTTTATGCTTTAGCTCGGGGCAAAGGTTTTTATTATACATATGACGTATCTATTTAAAATTGGTATATTACGATTAGTATTATGAATTATTAATATATAATTATGAAAGATAGATAACACTAATATATAATCTTTGATGAAATATCTTTTTTCTCTACTACTTAAAAGTGATATCTTTACATGTTTTAAAAAAAAAAAAAAAAAAATTCAACTCTCGAAGTTAAAATCCGTATCTTCGCGCGGCCATGCATGTTATATCCTCTATATATTCGCTGTTGAGGCATCGTTAACGATGGATGCTATAATAAGAAATATTTTGTTATGTGGCAGCATCACTCCCCCGAGAGGCAGCGATGACGTTACGTCAATCGAGGAATAGCATAGATTATAGTTTCATTTTATTCTTTTTATTTATTAGATTTTTATTATTATTGTAATGCGCATTAATTTTTTTAATTAGTTTAGCGCAATATAAATTATCAATTTATATTATTGTTATTTTAGGTGGAACTTATCAAACACGGAGACGGCTGATATCCTCCAAATAGAAAACTAATCACGACTTGGGAAAAATTTTCTAATGAAAACGTTTCCAAAAAAGTTACTAAATGAAAACAAACCTTCTGTTAATTCAACTGCCCAATAATAATAATAATAATAATAATAATAATAATAATAATAATAATAATAATAATAATAATAATAATAATAATAATATGGTATTTTATATAGCGTCAATATCCAGACGTTCAACAACGCTTTACATTTTCTATAACATTCTCAATAATAGAATTAAAAATTAAAATTTAGAAAATTACTATTTTATTGATCAATACATTTTTGTTTTAAACATACATACTTATACATAACATGACATTGCTAGTAAACTTGGTTTAAATATTCCATTAATTTGAATAAAAGTTTAAAATCATAACAACTAAGAGTTATTAAAATCCTAAAATACATTTGTTTCACTACATATAAACATACATGAGACATTTTTTTTCTCTTTTTCCAATAGCTGGCATCAAAACTGACTATTGAATATCGTCAAGACTTTAGATGAAACAATCGATAACTAAACAAAACTTAGTACAGAGGGGGGCAAATATCTACATCTGGCCTCTGAATCGTATAATTATGGATTTTTTACACAGTTGAGTGAAATAAGGGAGCGTTATTTTGACTGTCAAAAAGTTCTGGCCAAATTTTTAAGAATGCAGATCGACAAGTCATTTCATCCCAAATCGCCGACTGTAGCTGGCATTAGCTGGCATTGAAACTGACCATTGAGTATCGTCAAGACTTTAGATGAAACAATCGAAAACTAAACAAAAACTTAGTACAGAGGGGGGCAGAGGGGGGCAAATATCTGCATCTGGCCTCTGAATCGTATAATTATGGATTTTTACACAGTTGAGTGAAATAAGGGAACGTTATTTTGACTGTCAAAAAGTTCCGGCAAATTGAATACTGCAGCTATCGACCAGTCGATCACTGTCTTATGTTAACACTTTACGTCGGCAGCTTGTGAATCAGGATCCCATCGGATGGCCCAAGACCTAGAAATATATTGATTCATCGGCTGCAGTTACGGTAAAAGTAACTATGGGATATTTGATATCTGAAATTTCGTATTGTAAAACAAATTCTTTGTAAAACTTAATATTTAAAAGGTGATGTTTGTCATGATTTTCATTTGAATTTCGTCGATAAGTATTTGGTAAGAGAAAATTGACAGTAGCCTTCCTACAAAAGTTCTGCAATGTCATATCGTCATATCAAAGTAAGCAACAAAGACTTGATACTGATTTTTTTCGTCCATTAATAACATTTATATATTTTAGTCGCCAAATCTGAATTGCTTGGATCTTAGTCGTTGGTACTGTATAGTTGTTATTTCTTGTTTTGAATTATTGGAATAGCTTAGCAAGATGAAAGCGACATTTACAAAGTCGACCAAGGATGAACCCAAGAAATTGTCCTAACTTTGGAGTGCTTAATAATGAAGAGTAGAAGGCTCACAAACAGGTATTCGGCTAAAACCATGATGTCGAAAACTGGAGTTTTAATTATTTCTTAACTTTTTCGTTTGCCAGAATTTTTGATGTCTTAAAAGAAAGTGAAAGTTGCTTTGTATGCCAGAAAAATAGCTGTTTGTTTTGTTTTACAGGAATAGTAGATTGGGACTACTTGCGTAGGCCCGGAAAGAAGAAGAAGGATCGCCATGCGATTGAAAAAGCGATTGAACTACGTAAGCCAGTCTTAGGCTCTGGTAAGTTTAACAAAAAAAGTTCTAAAAATGCGCAGAATAGAATTTGGAAAGCGAAAACAAAGTGAATCAACTAATACATGAAATTATAATGGCGCCAATGGTGCAGATTTCGAAACAAAAAAACCGAGATTGCGAAGGTTCGATGAATGTTCACCAAATAATAATTTTAAACCATATTTATGATCGAAAACTAAATAATTTTAGAAATGCGCGGCGTAGACATAGTTTTAGGATGTCGTTTCTAGATGTTCAAATGGGAGAATATCGCTCTATTTTTCGGCTTTTTTTGCGCATTTTGATGAATCGCTTCCAACTTTCAGTCAGCGATCTTTGAAGACATTTATTTTTTTAAATCGTTCATTCATCAAACCGAGCTGCTAATGAAGAGAATTCAAGCTTTTAAAAACATTGAATTATTTTAATTTTCTCAACAGGACTCGGTAAGTTCGATCTGAAGAAGACATATTGCGATACAACATGCCGAGTTGTAACAAAAAGTTGCGAGAGTCGCCAACACTAAGGACCAAGCCGTACATGCGACAATATCGTGATGGTGCGCAAAACGAGAAAACGGACTGGCCGCCATATTCGAAGAAAATTCCGGATGTGAAGCAGCCGCCATATTTTGGAAGAAAAAGCCTGCGCAGGCGCTGTAAGTGCTTGGACAGGATTACATGCGCGAAAACTGAATTTGTACTTAGTACGGCTAGCTTATTATGGTAAGTTTAAACTAAATTTTAAAAACATTTTGCACAAGATCCATCACTAATAATATTGATAATAATTTCGGGTTTTCATAGCCAGTATGTCAGTCGAATTTAAGGAAATATTTCAAGACTTTTAGTTCTCTTTTAACGAAGTAACGACCATGCAGGAAAAAATGGCCTCCATGCAGTCAGTATGTTCAGTATTTCATTCTCTTGATATTAAGACATCTCACAAATATTTCTAATTTGTTTTAATTTATTTCTTTCAACTAGTAAAGAGACTATCCATTGCGATAAGCAAGATCTAATGTCGATTCGATAATACTTGTATTTCGTTTGTAATTCTGTCTTCTTTTGCTTTGTGTGAGGTTATACTACAATTACAAGCTCTTCTAAGATGTTTGTCAAAAAGTAATCCAAGAGTGAGCCTCAAATGCAGTTTACATGCGTTTTTTCCCATTAAATGTGCAATGTGTTCTTTTGACCAGAGTTTTCACCCAAAAAAGCTTCTATGATCAGGCTTCTTCAAGAGAGGGTTCAGTTGGAAAAGAGACTGAATATCGTGACTTTTACTTCGTTTTCTTTCCTTATACGGAATGCATAAGGAAATGGTTTTACTTGCTATTGTAGGGTAGTATTTTCGTGGCAATGTCTTTATTATATGATGTATCTCTTTTCCTTTCTGCAGAAAAACGAAGTAGAAGTATCGCAGCTCTCATCAAGTGGCAAAGCAATGACAGGAGAGAGTGGCAACAGAGTAAGTGATGGAACTCTTTATCGAAGAAGTCATGCTTTCATTAATAGTCCATCAGCTGACCCGAGTCTAATACTCATTTAAAGGGAACAGATTAAACTCATTTTATGATAATCTTTGACTATTCAGGATTACAAAAAGGTATGATGGCAAATCTGGAACGGCAGCTTTCATGTTGAAATTTACATTTCAATCCTTACACTACGTTCACTCAATGGCCGCCATTTTGTTTTTCTCGGTAAAGCTAAAGCGGCGTTATTCATTTATTATGATGCATGATATATCTTTTTTCCCTTGTTCCAGAGGAATGAAGTCTCATCAAGTGGCAATGCAATGACAGGAGAGAGTGGCAACAGAGTAAGTGATGGAACTCTTTATCGAAGAAGTCATGCTTTCATTAATGCATGATATATCTTTTTTCCCTTGTTCCAGAGGAATGTAGTAGGATTGCAGCTCTCATCGAGTGGCATGCCAGGGATGCAAGAAAGTGGTTCCAGGGTAAGTGATGGAACTCTTTGTCGTGATATTTGTCAAAGCCATGCTTTCGTTAATGCACGATATATCTTTTTACCCTTGTTGCAGAGGAATGCAGTAGGATTGCAGCTCTCATCGAGTGGCAAGCCAGTGACGCAAGAAAGTGGTTCCATGGTAAGTGATGGAACTCTTTATCGTGATATTTGTCAAAGCCCTGCTTTTATTAATACAAGATGTGAATGTCCTACCGCTGACGTGACAGACAATACAAAAATAAGTGATAAATCATATTCATTATTTTCTAGTCCGGCATTACATTAATTTTGCCACTACATCCATCTGAAAAATGTGTATTTCAGCATCTTTGCTTCTTACTATCAGAGTGTTCAATCTCCATTGACGACCATTACAATGTCTTCCATTGATGATGCAAGATACTTGTACTAATAAAGTTACACATTAGTGTTACAAAATGACTACTATTCAGTACTACGCTTGCTCTTTCTTTGAAAACAGCATTAAATCTTTTATTCTTACTTAACAAAACTAAATGCATAATTAAACAATTATTATTATTATCCCGTTCAAGACTCAGAATTTTTTCTAAGGGCTTTCAATTTGCAGCTGCATAAGTTGCTTCATATACTGCGAGGATCAGCTCAATTTGATACAAAACAATTATTGAAATAACACGGCTTTAGTCTTGATAATTTACGATATATCATGCTCAACCTCACATCAAATAATTGTTTATTATCATTATTACCATCCACCCTTGCTATCATCACAATCATCATCAAGAGAAAAGAATGATAACATTTAATGTGTGCATGAGTGGCACGTCACACTGGTCTTATTGCTCTGTAGCTTCTCTATGGAATGATTTAGATGAAAATTTTAAATATTTATCAATCAAACAGTTTATATGACCCATCTCAAAGCTAGTCTAATACAGCTTTATAATCAATAGTATATTAATGTACAAATTTATCTTCACAAACTATGTAATATGAAAACCTTAATAATTGCAACATTAATTGCAATTAAATTCTAAAAGTGGTACCTTTGTCTCATATTTTTGTATTATTTATTTATTTTTCTATTATCTATAGGACACTATTATTATTAACACCATCATCTCTTTTTTGACAGCAATCACAATTTTCCTTCAGGTTAATTTATAATCGAATTATCAAACTGGCTTTATTGAGTAATTACTTCGTTTTTTGTTTTCAAGGTGGAGATAGAACGCTTCGTTGAAAACCTTGAGGTCGTTATTCCCGAAGAGCCGTGACCGGCATTCCAATTCTTTAATGACGTATCCCAATTAAGAATTAAGAATAAGGAGTGTCTCTTTTTTGTTTTGACAATATTTATATAAATTTTATTAGATCCAAAATTAATAAGAAATAAATCACGCAAGTAACAAAATATTCATTTCATACTATTCTATTCCGATTGGTGTAAAATTATGTTTGTCACTCATTAAAATGACTGTATTTCTGACTATGGAAGCTTCAGTCCAGAAGGCAAGGAAATAACCTCTGATGGATTAGGGTCCAGTTATTCCCTCTCTCATGCCACGTGCTAGCCTTAAGTTCTGAATAGTTTCATGTGATTGTAGTGACTATGGAAGCTTCAGTCCAGAAGGCAAGAGAATAACCTCTGATGGATTAGGGTCCAGTTATTCCCTCTCTCATGCCACGTGCTAGCCTTCAGTTCTGAATAGTTTCATGTGATTGTAGTGACTATTGAAGCTTCAGTCCAGAAGGCAAGAGAATAACCTCTGATGGATTAGGGTCCAGTTATTCCCTCTCTCATGCCACGTGCTAGCCTTCAGTTCTGAATAGTTTCATGTGATTCTATAGTGACTATGGAAGCTTCAGTCCAGAAGGCAAGGGAATAACCCCTGATGGATTAGGGTCCAGTTATTCCCTCCCTAGTCATGCCACGTGCTAGCCTTCAGTTCTGAATAGTTTCATATGTGATTCTAGTGACTATGGAAGCTTCAGTCCAGAAGGCAAGGGAATAACCTCTGATGGATTAGGGTCCAGTTATTCCCTCTCTCATGCCACGTGCTAGCCTTCAGTTCTGAATAGTTAATTCATGTGATTGTAGTGACTATTGAAGCTTCAGTCCAGAAGGCAAGGGAATAACCTCTGATGGATTAGGGTCCAGTTATTCCCTCCCTCATGCCACGTGCTAGCCTTAAGTTCTGAATAGTTAATTCATGTGATTGTAGTGACTATTGAAGCTTCAGTCCAGAAGGCAAGAGAATAACCTCTGATGGATTAGGGTCCAGTTATTCCCTCCCTCGTGCCACGTGCTAGCCTTCAGTTCTGAATGGTTTCATGTGTGATTCTAGTGACTATGGAAGCTTTAATCCAGAAGGTAAGGGAATAACCTGAAAAGTTTTTGGCCCGGGGTGGGAAGATGGGGGGGGGGGGGGGTTCTCTTGAAAAGTGGGTAGGGGGTCTCGACGGACCTTTTAGGATCGAAAATGAGACCTCGCCTACCTTTTAGGGGCTCCGACTCCCGGCTGACTACGTATCTTTTAGGGTCAGATTTGTTCGTCTTGAAAAATATCAAACATCATTCAAGAATATAATGGTTGGAAATTAATGATGGCCTGCAAGAATCACTTGAATGATTTTTCAAGGATTCCCTTTAAGGTCAATCCAGACAAGTTTCAAAGCTTTGGTCTGGCTCCTGGTCGATCCTCTGTCGACTTCAAGTTTAAAGTCGCCAATCAAGAACTTCAACAAAAGAACAGTATTAAATTACTTGGAGTTACTATTGACAATTCACTAAATTTTCATGAACATATTGCTGGCCTTTGTCGCAAAATTAGTAGACAAATTAGTGTCTTTAAAAAGATTCAAACGCCTTATTTCTCTTGATACTAAGATCAAGTTATACAATTCATCTGTGTGGCACTTTTGTTTAAAAAGTGACTCCGACAAACTAGAAACACGAAATGAAAGAGCATTAAGAAGTATTTATCAAGATAGGGATAGTGATTATCACTCTCTATTAAACAAGGCCAACAAGACAATATTATATAATCGCAGACTCCAAAATATTACAATTTTAGTTTTTAAAGCATTGAATGATCTAGCTTCATCATGTATCAATGATTCATTTTCATTACGTGTTACACCTCACCCGGGGGGGTACTACCACCCCAACTTGGGTAGGGGTGTGCCGCCAGGACCTCAAAACCCTGACCCTATCCCAGACCTAAAATTTTGGTTTTACATACCCTACCCTATACCAAAACTAAGAATCGTACACCCTATCCCAGACTAAAAGACGGAAAATACGGTTTTACAATCGATTGCAATCAATATTTACTAACATTTTTATTGTTTTTGGTCGGCAGAAAGCGTAGCCTATTCGCCAGACAAAAACGACCAAATCGTTAACCCTATCCCAGACTAAGATAATACCCTATCCCAGACAAAATGTCCAAAAATGATATCCTACCCCAGGCCCAAAAGCCGAAAAACCATACCCTATAGGGCGGCACATACCCCCCCCCCCCCCTCCCCCGGGACACCTCACAATCTTAGGGGGTCTCATATTTTAACTATTCCTAAAATTAATACAACAACATACTTAGGGCCTAAATTATGGAACTCTCTGATGGATAATATAAAAACATCTAATAAGCTTAGTTCTGTCAGAAACTAAATTTCAAAAATTGATCTTGCTAGTATCCAGTGACTTTTCATTTATTAATACATTTTACTTGTATTTACATATCTTTATATTTTTACTATTGTGTATCTTTTTCTTTTTTTAATATTTTTATCATAGCTATTTATTTTTTAGCTCGCACAAACTAGCACTTGTGTGCTATCATATTTAGTGAGAATATATAAAGATTTATTATTATTATTATAAACAGTTTCTAGTTGTTCTGTATAATGGTCAAATAGACACAAGAGAAAACAATGGAAATAAAATCTACCATTCTCTATCAGTCTACTAAGTATTTCACGGTCTGAATCCTTATAGAAAATCCTTATGATCGTCCGTCTAAATTTAGAGTGATTTCCTACAAAATAGTCAAATAAAAAACAATGGAAATAAGGAGTACTTACCATTTAAACCAATCCATCCGGTTGGAAATTCATTCGCCAATAGTAAGAAAAGAGCGGGAAACTTTGACTTTCGAAATCTGGTACACGCGTCTACCGGAAGAACCGAAAAGAGCGGGAAAAGTGGTTGACTTCAATCGAAGGCCCGAGTTTTCGGGGACTTTCTTATCGGGAATGATGCATACCTTTCATTTTGCAAGCAGAATTTCCGGTTTTTCCTGGTAAATGGTAAGCACCTAATATCTACTAACCTCTATAGTATACTAACTATTTTACAATAACTAACAGATTTCTCGCGCGCTGATTGGTTATTTTTTATCATCATTAAGAGGACAGACAGATAAAGCTGTCGTCAACGAGCGACTACGCCTCGTGAATCCACACTACTTTGACAATCTGATGATGCAATTTATCGTCAATAAGATTACAGACACATAAAAAACTGATGCCTATTTGTTAATTTGATCACGGTTCTGAGAAAAAAACCTCTAACATTGTGAAAATCTGTCTTCTCTCCATAGTCGCTTATTCGTTACTTCAATCGCTTGTTCTCCTGCCGAGACATATATCGGATTTAATACTAGTTTACCATGATTACTCTCTACCTGGTCCACAGATTCATACAGAGGATTCAATGAATTGCTTTCGAGTTCTTTTCTGATCACTTGGTCGGCAGATTCGTACAGAGGATTGTCAAATATCTTAGTAGCCACTGGACTTGAAGTCTTGAAGTCGATAGTACTGTATGACAATCTCGTATTTTCTTCATTATTATCTTGAAGTTTTACTGGAACTTCTTGAGATATTTCACGTAAAATGTTATCCTGTGATGGAGGGTCAGGTATGAAGGTTGGGTTACTAAACTGGTATTTGTTGGTATTCATCATGTCTTCAAATGGCGGGCTAACATCTTTCGTCTCTTTTGGAGTTAATACAATTCTCCCGTGATTCGACCTGGTCTTGCTATGCTTCCTCCACAACCACGCTACAAGAGATATCACTAAAACCAACAAAAGCAGAACACAAATCGAAATCAAGGCATATATCGTCGTATCTTTAGTACGGCTATTATTAGAACCCTCCGATGAGTTCTCCGTCGTGAGCAGTTTAGCCTCGCAGTTTTCCCCAGTGAAGTTAGAACTACAAACACAAAGGAAATCTTTTCCCTTCAGTGGAATACATGTTCCACCATTTTGACATGTGTCCTCTTTACAGTTTCTCCAATCTTGTTCACAGTTTTCGCCTGTCCATGGATATCGACACGGCTTACAATCATCTCCACCGTACCCCGGTACACATCCCGCACAGTCCCCGCTCCAAGGGGGATTACAGCTACACCAATACTTCGTCGTGCTGTTCTCGGAGTACGGGATACATGTCCCGTTTCGCGGACAAATGTGCGGGTCGTTCCGACAAATTGAACGATTTGTGTCACAGTTGACTCCAGTGAAAGGTTCCTTGCACAGACAAATGAATCCATCCCTCTTTTCTACGCATGCTCCGCCATGAAGACAGCTGTGTTCTGAACAATGACTAATATTAGTCTCACAACGTGAGCCAGTAAATCCCTCTTTACAGAGACAATTGTAACCATTAACATGAGATTCACATCTCAAAGTACCGCTCTCAGAACATGGCTTAGTTCGACAATGGTTTACCATGACGTCACAATTCGGGGGCGACCACCCTGTCTTACAGGGGCAGCTGTAATTCTTGTATCCTCCGAATCCATCTTCGCAAGGCCCGATGGTGTTATCCAAATGACATGGGTCAGACTCACAGTAATCGATATCGACGCAAGAATAACCGTCGCCCTTAAAACCGAGTTTACAAGAGCATTTCGCTTGTCCTGGTCCAGCTCGTAGACACATGGCAAACGCGCTGCAGTTATTTCTACCATTGGAACACATATCTACTTCTTGAACCAATACAGTAATTACGCCAGTCGTACTTAGTCCCCCACGATCAATCGCGCGGATATATAGGGAGTAGCGGTTGATAAACCAGGCATTCAGCTGAGACCCAACATAAAGCTTGCTGTCATGGATACGAAAATGACTGCTGTTTGGGCTACCTATTGATAATAGATGAGAATCATATCTGTCAGGGTCATCTACAATTATGTACCCAATGAGATGACCAACGGGTGAGTCCTCTTCGAGAGATACCGCTGTTTTGCTGCCGTTGAGAGTGATTCTCGTGGGTGCTTCGTTAATATCTGTGATATTCACATGGACGTTCTTGGTAAAGGAGAGCGAAGAGACTACTTCACGTACAGTTATTTGAACAGTAATGATTGGTGTTGTCTCGTGGTCTAATGGTGCACGTGAGACAATTACTTGATCCCTGACTACCATGAAGGGTACCCCATGGGACGTTATCTCGTACACATACCCAGTGCTCGGCACGTCCGCGTCTGTTACAGAAATGTTCCCCAGTAGGGTCCCGTCAGGTGAGTTTTCTCCAAGAGATGACGGGGTTAGATGTAAATCTGTTGGGGGTTCAGGAACATCAAGGACTTGGACGCGCAACGAAGAAACAATTGATAGCGGCGGTAGACCGCTGTCTGTAAATTTAAGAAACAGAGTAAACACAGCGCGGGCCTCATAGTTTAAAACCTTTCGCACAAGAATGGAGTTTGTTCCGGGACGGATCATGAATTCTTTTGGTATCTGATTCGTTTTGGCAGCCGATCGCTTGTGACGAGTAGACGGATCATGCGCACTAACAACAGCAAACAACTTTGCTTCCTCCTCACTTATCAACACGCACTTATGCGTCTGCAGTTGAGCGGGGTTGTTTGTATTATCCTCATCTTTGATTGTGACGTATGTTACTATTGTAACACCGACTTCAGCCGTCTCGTTAACGGTCACTACTGGTGTGCTGATCAGCTGGGTGGTTCTGTTAGGAGGGTGCGGGTCCATAGTCGTATCCCCTTGTGAATCAGTGTATATTATGTTGGTGGGCTTGTCATTCGAGTCTAAGACTTTGATAACAAACTGTTTCTGGTACCAAGACATTCCCCCGTCGGTGCATTTGATGACGATCCTGTGTTCTTTCTGCGTTTCGTAGTCCAATGGAATACCATTTCTTGAAGTGAGGAGATGAATTTTTGAATTATTTTTTTGGATCATAAAACGAGCTTCTGCGTCATCGATTAGTAAGTACGAAAAGGATTGCGGAAAAGTATCGGGGTCCTTAACGACGACATCACCAATATAGGCACCCATGGTCGAATTTTCGTACACGATTTGTCGGCTGAGCTCAACGTCATAAGGAGGCTCGTTCACGTCCTTGATTGGTATCACCATGGCAACAGCTTTCGTCAATTGATTAGGCGTGCCATTATCTGTGCTAGATATAGTTATTTTGATAGCCCTCACTGATTCGTAATCTAGCTGACCGTTGTCTTGTATATAGAGTTTGTTGGTGTGTTTTATGCCGAGTACCCCACCAGGAGTTTGAGTAAGAATGGTATAAACATGTGTCTGTTCTTGATCTTCATCTAGAGTACTCAGCTCTCCTACGATAGTATCGACCTGAAAGGTGACAAGAAAATACTTCATTCTTCGCTTTCATTGTCATTGCCACCATGTTGGTAGTATTGAACAAAAGATTGCTCATTAACGTCCTTCGTTTATACCACACCAACTTCGCTGCCATGTTCTTGTCTCTATATTTGAAAAGCATGAAACTCGAAAAGTGAGTCTCGTTCTGCCTTAGACAGTTTTCACAGCCTGCGATACTTGGCGATCGAAACACCTCTCTCTCCCTTTACCCAATTAATTGAGGACTAAGATGTTTCAAATTACCTTTCTGTTAACTAAAATTTCAAAAGGCTTGTTACGCTAGATTAGGGTAGAACGATCAGAGCCAGAAATGTCTGCATTCCCTTGCAAATAAAACGATAAACTATGCATCTAAAAACACCGCAGTTTTACAACAGACCCTTTTACTGATACGGCGGTCATCTTGAATTATAAGATGCCGAATGGGTAAACACGTAGAAAATTCAAAAAGCATAGATTGGTGAGGAACCTTACCCGAATTCAAGATGTTCGCCAACCATTAATTTTAGCCTCCCACCCCTTCCCATTCAGTAGATACTACGCTGCTACATCCCTGTGACCACTCTGCCCAGGGAGTATTTTTAAAATTTAAACTCCTTCAAAGAATAATACTTTACTGACCTTTTGATTCTCAGTAACGAAGACTCCTCGAGGGAGAACAATATCAGTTGGTGGGTCATTAGTATCGACCACAGCAACTGTTAAACGCTGAGTAACGCTGAGGTTACCGCTGTCCTTACTCGTGACATTAATGTCATAATGATCACGTGACTCATAGTTGAGCCTCGTTGTGGTGATGAGTTGGTTACCGTGTAGTCGGAAAGGGACTGTGGAAGAGTTCTCATGGTGTAAAGAGTACGTGAATGAATCCTGTTTGTCCGGGTCCAAGGTGGCTAACGTAGCAACGAGATATCCAGGGCTTTGGTTTTCTGGAGCCTATGAATAATACGCGAAAAGAGTGTTTTTCTGCACGTTCTCTCACTTCGTCGAAAAAAAATCAACTTCTTCCAAAACGGATTCAGTGAGGAAACAAAAGGTATCTGTAATTGGCATATGCTGTAGTGGTTTCCCAGCCATTGTGTGCATGTTGTGTGTGTAAACGTTTTTTTAATACTTCATTACTGTATGTTTGTAGTAGTTTATGGCGAAGCTAAATAAAATAAAATAAGGTATATTATAAAGCAACAAACTTGGAACCCACCTCAAACCTGTCACTTATTGAGTATATCCTCGTCGGTGGTTCGTTGACATTCACAATATTAATGATAAACTGTTTATTAATAGCTTCTTCATCTTGATCCTGGCATTCAACGTCGATCAAACACTTCGGCCCCAAAGCGTCCTCATAGTCCAACACACGGGACTTCCCCACCACTATGTTGAGTCCACGTATCTCAAACCGACCACTAGCATCATTACGTAATTCACAGCTAAACCGCTGAGCAACAACGGCTTCATCCGGGTCTTCGACTTTGATAGAGCCAACCAGCGTCCCAGGAATTGAATTCTCAAAAGCGCGAGTACCATTGATTTCTATTGCTGTCGGTGCTTCGTTGACGTTCGTGACGTAGATGATTAATGATTGGTTGGTGGATGAATTGGTTCTGGTATCCCGGATGTTGAGAGTTATCACGTGGCTTTGAGCCTTTTCATAATCCAGCGGTGTTTTAGTTGTGATTTTCCATGTGTAGGGAGCTACAGATGGCTTTATCTGGACGAAAATAAATCTCACATTATGAACACAATAAATATTTCCGATATACTCGTGTGACATCTCTTGTTCGGCCAAATCATCGGTATGCGAGAATCAAGCAAGGTAATACACTAACGACACCGGTCTACGGGGTCGTATTTAAAAATTAAGCAAATATAGGTTATTAGAGTACAAACACTAAAAGTGTGCAACACTTTGCACTATTTAGTAGTAAATAGTGCTAATTAAACAATAGAAAACAATAGGATTAGCATAATTTAGCAGTATTTAGTGCTATTCATGTTACGCACTTATAGTGTTTGTACTCTAGTATTTTTAAACAAGTAAATACAACAAATCCGGCAAGCTTATTGGTCACAATTTACGTCTTATGCTGTTATATTCACCTACAGGTGAATATGACAGTGAAGGCGCACGCTTGTTTGTTGATGTGTGCCGCTTGCAGAGATAAATAGAATTGGGAAAAAACTTTTTCTCCGTTATTTATCAAATTCACTTGTGTTGAAAATACTAAAACTATTATATTCACCTCAGGCTCAGTGAATATCGGTGAATATTTACCTCGCCGCTCGAAGACTTACGTCTAGGTAAATATTCCCTGATAATCACTTCGCCCTCGGCGAATAATTGTTGAATATTGTTCACCATATTCACTCCGCCTTAGGTGAATAATTTTTTTAGCATAATGTAAACTTGAATATCAGAGAAAAGACAAAATTACTTACGTCTAGGTAAATATTCCCTGATAATCACTTCGCCCTCGGCGAATAATTGTTGAATATTGTTCACCATATTCACTCCGCCTGAGGTGAATAATTTTTTTAGCATAATGTAAACTTGAATATCAGAGAAAAGACAAAATTCAGGATAAAAAGAAAAACGTTTTGCTATCACTGCCGCTGTGGTTGACTTTGTCAAACCTCATCTCATAATCACTCGTCGCTCGACCAATCACAGCGCGCGAAACTATAAAATTATATCTCTAATTATACCGCTTCTCATTAATCCCATATAGGTAACTGTCCAATTATTTTCTTAATTGGACAGGTCTTGCTTATATGGGATTAGTTAGCCAGCTATATAATTAATAGGTAATGGGATTTTATGCTCTCCAATCAAGAAATAATTAGACTCGAAAAATTCCTCCGGCCTCATCCAATTTTGTCAGTCCTCGGAATCTTTCTCGTCCAATTATTTCTTAGCATGGAGTCCTATTACATATACTAATCTTTACTATTACTATTACTGACCTGGAAGGCATCGGTAGGGTCTGAAACAAGGCTGACTATCACAGCATGGTTCATGGTGAACGAGTCCTTTAGGGTTACAATACCGACTAACGCCCCAGCGATATTTTCACTTACAGAATTATGATGGAGAACAAGGTGGTCTGGAGGTTCGTAAACATCGATGATCTGCGACGACAAAATGACAAAACAAACTGATAATAATTATATTGAATTATATTTTACACCCATCACTCCCCGTTCGGGGCTCTTCCGTGACGTTCCCTCCACACGCATTAACACTATATTCTATAGTTACAACATACAACACTCAACTCACATGATGCTTTTTACGGAGGGAGGAAACCGGAGAACCCGGAGAAAACCCTTGACCAGTGGTTACTAGTGGGGACTGTTTGGGTTTGTCGAATACAACGATTGAATAAGGAAACTAAAGTACTGCGTAAAAAAGCCACGAATGCCAGTTAATTAAATGCCTACATTATTAATTCCATACTTGCCTCAATAATAAACTTTTCAAAGTTTGTTTTTCCGCTGTTGCCATAGACACGAATGACAACCGTGTAGTTCGCTCGCTTTTCGTAGTCCAAGCTCCTAGTCGTCACAAGATCACTGTTACCTCTGGTCAGTGCGAATGCAGAATCATCATTTATATCTAACTGGAACGAGAAAGACTCGGCCGGGTCATGTGACCAAGCAAACACGTGACCGACCAATGAGCCCGCGGGTTTATTTTCAGCGATCTTATTTGAGTCCAGGGTTATGTTGATGACTCCTGACATGTCGATGTTTTTGACGTCGATGTAGATATCCTTCGGAGACCCAGCCACATTGGAATCCTGGCACCAAACTTGAATAAGCTGGCGCGCATGCGTGGCGTTGGTTAGAACTTCGCGTGTGCGCACTTGAAGCCCATGAATCTCAAAAGGGCTGCGATCACTGTTGAGTAAGTAGCAAGTGTGAGAATCCCCAGAATCTTCATCCTCTATATATAACGTACCAACAAGACTTCCAACAGGTGCATTGGAGCTGATAATGTAATGAGATATGTAGACGTTCGACGGAGGGTCATTGGCGTCTGTAACAGTAACATTAAAAGCCTCCTCAATACTTAGTCCACCTCTATCCCTACACTGTAACCCTACACTTATGTTATGTGTAGGAGCAAGTGCTTCATAGTTTATCTTGCCTTTCGTTACTAATATTCCTTTATTAACACCGATCAAGTCTCCGCTAACGACTTCACAAGAAGGTACGTCTCCTCTATCTGGATCTTGAACGCTGATACGAGCGATGTGATAACCAATGATTTTGTTCTCAGGGACACAGACTTGTCCTCCTGCTGAGCAAGAGGCGTATGCTGTGAGTTTTATTGCTTGAGGCGGTTCATTCTTATCGAGAATAGTGACATTGAACTCTTCATCATGACTCAATCCCCCATTGTCCGTCACCCGAAGAACAACACGGAGAGGATGATGGGTAGTTTCAAAGTCAATGTCTTTATTCAAAACAAGCTGGTCGCCAATGACCCGGAAGGAGTTTCCTGGGTTTGACGTCAGGATGATAAAGGTGTGGTTACCCAGTCGGTCTGGGTCACGTGCGCTCAGCGTGCCAATGACAGTACCTATTTGCGCATGCTCAGTGAAAGTAGCCGCTGATAGAAGAATGGCTGTTGGTCTTTCGTTAACGTCTGACAAACGAACTACAATTCTGGATGTGACGGTTGCCCCTCCCTTATCTGTGGAAAGAATGTTCACAGGTATTTGGTTCTGGCTTTCATAGTCTAAGAGACCAGCGTTAGCAACAACCAACGAAGATCCGACGACAGCGAAGGGAGAAGGAATAGGCTCAATGACTTCATAGTAATGACTATCAAATGCATCTTCGTCAATGGTTGACAGGTTTCCAACAAAGGATCCATTTTGTGTTCCTTCGGGGCCATTTACATACTCCTTAATCCAGCCCCCGTGTAAAATGACCCCTTTAGGAGGTTCATTTGAGTCTAGTACTGTAATGTTATACGTCGACGTGGCAGATAAGCTCGGAAACCCATTGTCGCGAACTTGAATTGTAACTATGTACTCTGACTGTCTTTCATAATCTAAACGACCATTAACCAGAAGGGTGTTGCAATTGATTCGAAACAAACCTTGTGCATCAGTGAGTAACGAGAAGGTCAGGTGACTATCCACATCAGCATCCGATGAATTAATTACTCCTACGGTATAACCAATCGATACATTTTCGTACACACTCAACCGGTCAATGATTGGTGGACCTAGAATTTGAAAAAATAAGATATAGAGGCTTTGCACCATCACATGATGGCGGTCATGACAGGAGGCACAACAATAGAGTAGTTCTCAGCTGGAAAACTGAATTCTTTCTCATGTAAATCAGATTAGACTAGATTCAATTGTTCCCGCCTCCTGTCATGGCTGCCATCACGTGATGGTGCAAAGACTCTATTGGTTATTACTAAATCGATTGACACGAGTGAAAGCCGTCTACGCATGCTCTTAGTCCGTATGCAAGTTAGTCGAAACATCTTCGTGCTATTGTAAAAATATGTAAATGTGACTTTCAAACATGCCTGACAAATGGACTTAACAAAATGCCAAAACCTGGTGTCAACGCTTGAAACTTGAGACTCATTCTTTCTCATTGTCTTTATCAATACAGTATCTTGGTCTCACGGAGAAAACGAACATTTATTCTCTTACTTAAACTTTTTGAAATTCTTAGAAAACTCTTTAAAAGGTACGCATGCGCAAACGTTTTTCTCTAGTGTAAACTGACTAACATTTCTCACAGGCCTTTTTTCTTTTTCCTAAGGTCTTTTTCAATAGGGGTCTGGGTAACAAAAGGCTTGGCCAAGAGCAGTCTGGGTAACCAACCCTATATACTTACTCGGGGCTTCATTGACGTCCAGTACGTGCACCGTCAGATTCTGTGTATACGATAACGGGGGTGTTCCACTGTCGGTGCTCATAACTCGGATATCATACCGGGATTTCCTCTCGTAGTCCAAATACCCAGCTACCACAAGAGACCCACGAGAATTATCGACTCCAAACAAACCATGAGCGCCTTCTACCATGGAGTAAGTAAAGGTCTGGTCTTCATCGCTGTCGATGGTAGTCAGTCGACCTATGATTTCGTTTATTGCTGTGTTTTCGGGGATGAAGTGCGAGGAGAGGATGATAGAATGAGGAGGGCTGTTACGGCCAGGGATTTGAGGTACACACTGAGCCCTTATAACAGTCCATACTCCAGATGATTGACAGATGATGGTGTTCGGACCAATGAGATAACCTTTAGTACATGTTAATGTACAGGAATGGTTGTATCTGATATTTGAAAAAAATATTCAATTTTTATCAACTTTTGGATATAGTATCGTGTACTGCGAGGGACCGCAGTACAAATTTATTAGATATATACAAGTGCCCTTCACAACTCCCTGCGCCATCTTGAAAGGTAGCCGTACCTTTGCATCAAAGCGAGATCAATGGTGAGCTTGCAATGATAAAGACCTTTTTTAACACTTTGGACGATTATTCACATCTCTATATATTATTGCTAGCTCACCGTTTGTCTCGCTTCGATGCAAAGGCACAGCTACCTTTCAAGATGGCGCAAGGAACTGTGAAGGGGACTATCATTAATAAGATGCCATTTTTGTATTCTTCAATACAACGCTAACATACCTATATTGCTCAACTGTTCCATCACACGTTACGACGATCCCTTGAGGACTCGCGGGATTCCCGCAGCTTATTGTGTCACACCGTTCCCGGTTAGTTGCAAGCTGGTAGCCTGGTTTACAAGCACACATGTAAGACCCCTGGGTATTCATGCACAAATGTTGACAGGCGTCACGTGATTGGTTGCACTCGTCTACGTCATAGCAACTCTTTCTGTCATTGGACAAGAGGTAACCAGTACTGCAGTCACAGTGAAACGAGCCAAGGATGTTAATACATGTCTGGTGACAGGTATTGAGAGAGTTATTCAGACACTCGTTGATGTCGTCACAGGTGTTAGTGATAGGATTATAAACCAGTCCTGATGAACAGACACATCTGTAGGATCCCACGGTGTTCTCACAGTATTCTGATAGGAAAAGAAAAACAATGGCTTCCCATTTCATAGATTCGTGCAATTTCATAATTTCAAGTTCTCTGTTGCTCAGGGTTAGCTTCGATTTGTGTTCCAGAGAAGGTCTGTGGAATTTAAAGGGTTTATATTGTGGAAGTTGTGCATTCTTTACTGTACCGTTGGTATTAGTGAATATTTAGACACTGATTCGAGGCTAACCCTGAGTAATTGATTCTGTAATCAAAAAACACAGCGCTACTTAGGAACTCGAAAATGGTCTATTGATGATAGTAGATGAAAAGGTTGTGTAGATGCAGACGGACAATCAATGGAGCAGATTTCATGACTCAGATTTCATGGGTGAATCCGCGGCAAGGCAAACGCCACAAATCACTGTCAACGGATTATACCTCTTTGGTTTGGGCATAAAGTTTTGCCCATTTCAGACCTTTGTCATTTCCTAGAGTGTTTTTTTTTTTTTGTGTAACGGCTGGGTATCTTATTCTCAAAGGAATGACACGTGGTCTGAATCGGGAAAACATTACGCCCAAGCCTAAAGAGGTCTATCGCCCTTGAAAGAAAAACAAATGGGAAACTAGGTACTAATCTGCCGCTCGGAGCTTGGACAAAGCATAAATTATATCAAATATTGCAAAGCGCAGCGAAGGACTATTAGAGAGTCTTGATTTCCCCCCTTACCAGGACAGGTGTGGTTGCTATGACTACATTCATCAATATCAACACACGTGTGCTTGTCAGCTGACACAGTGTAACCTGACCGACACGAACAGACGTAGGATGATTCTGTATTTGTACATTTGAATTGACAGCCACCATTATTGATCCTGCATTCGTCTGCATCTGAAGCCAAGAAAGAAAAATACAATAAATTATAAGCTCCATACGTCTTCACGCATCTTTTTGCGCAACAATTTTTTGTTATCGCTTGAATGTTATGCCCCCCGATACCGTGACCGGGCGGGGAATTTACGCGCGGGGAATTAACGCGCGGAGACCGGTGATCTAGCGCGCATCGAACAGCTTGCCAGGAGGTATGGGGAATTTCACGGGCACTTTAAAAAGCAGGGCATCTATAAGATTTTAATGCTGGACCGAAGGCCAAAATCAGAATTATGAATTATGCAAAATGTGCGCGCTTTTATCTTCACTGGTTTCTCACCATTACAAGTTTTTTCGTCAGGATTCAAAGTATATCCACCAAGACAGGAACAGTTGTATGAACCGATGGTGTTGACGCAGACTTGAGAACAGCCACCGCGGTTATAACTACATTCGTTGATGTCTGAAATAATAGGAAAAACACAAGTCAAAATCATCCTGACCAATTATGTCTCATCCTACGAGAACCAGGGGGTGTAGTTGGGAAGGCAACGAAAGAGGAGGAAAGTACCTAGATTCCCCGGGTTTCAGAGAGTGCCGAAGTGTCTATCTGTCGCATCCCCTATCTCATTCTCTTTCCGGTTAAGTTAGGAAGAGGTATGGATCAATATTACGATTCTGATGCTTGTTGTTTGCGATTGTTACTTCCTTCAAAGTAAAAAATTGTTTGACTTGTTTCAACTAACCTTGACAATTCTGTAGATCAACTCCTAGTTCAAATCCTTGTCGGCAAAGACACCTGTATCCACCAATCATATCTTGACACTTGTGACTACATCCGCCATTATTAACGAGACACTGGTTGGGATCTGAAACACAGTATAAAGAGAGGTGGAACCTTCGAATTCCCTGCTAGCAGAGCCTATTTTCCTTTTGTTTTGGCGGAGTGAGAAATAAAGACTCGGCCGATGTAGGACGTTATACTTGTCGCGCCTGCGTGGCGTAATTTGGCAACGCTGTCATGATTTTGACAGCCGCTCTCGTCAAACAACGTTTGGCGCCACGGTATGTTACATTTGCTCATGCGCACTACATGTACCCAGTTGAAAATCGGTTTTAAAACTGGTTTCGTTCGTCCATGATTGTGGACGGCGGTGTATCAAAGGAAACGCTCTACATCGTCTCCTTCCTCCCCGCCTAAAAGAAGGGAGAGAAAGAGGAGAGACTCTGCTAGCAGGGAAATTTGAAGGTTCCACCCCTTCCCCTCCCCCTCCCCCAATTTGGGCCGCTACGCAGGCTATGTAATGGATGAGAATGGAAGAAGGTAGTTCTGTGTGATTATGGGAAAGTGTGACTATGGATCATATTTTTTTCACATGCAAGGGGTCTATTTATACTGCTCCAAGCTAATTAATTCTGCAGAGAAAATATTTAAATATGCCATAGCAATAATCAAGTACAAACCTGTCCCTGGTTGTCTTTCAGGGTGATAAATGTGTAATGCTGATGGTCTACTCATTCCACCACTTATACTAACTCTATCCTGTCCTGTACTCTTATCACAATGTTCAATGGTATGTTGATGCCAATCTGTCCAATACAGCCTGTCTTTGAACTGTGTCAAGGAGTATGGGTGATATACTTTCCTTCCATCGATGATGGTGTGTCTTTTTTGACCACTCAATGTAGACTTTTCTATTTTATCAGTATTCGCATCTGCCCAGAACAGGACTTTATCCTTATAATCAATCGTCAAACCATTTGGCCAAACAAGATTTGAGCTGACCAACACTTCTTTATGACTACCATCACTCATTTGTGCTCTAGATATTTTAGCATCATTCCCCCAGTCTGTCCAGTATAGTCTATTATCAACTGGATCAACCACCAAAGCTCTAGGTTTTTCCTCAGGTAGAGCTATAAGTGCCCTGCGTTCGGTACCATCCAGCTTAATAACATTGATAGTAGCCCTTCCTGTGTCAGTCCAATATAGTTTTCTACCCAACCAGTCAAGAGCTAGGTCTTCAGGCACTCCCAGATCTGATGTAACAAAGTCTTCTATATTCTTAGGACTTAGACCTTGATCAATATGGACTCTTTGGATCTTTTTAGCTTTGATATCTGACCAATAAATTGTTCTTGTCTTGATATCAAAGTCTAAGCCAACGACATTTGAAAGTCCTCTGACGAGGTATTGATATCCTGTGCCGTCAAGATTAATGCGACGGATATCCACAGTGTTAGAAAATATTATGAAAGGTTTATTAAGTTGTTGGGTACTTGCTGCAGTACAAAACAAAACTGGAAAGAAAAGAAATAGAAAAAGGAAAATTAGGTATTTGAGAGGAGTATGTGGTGGGTGGGGGAGGGGGAGAGGAGGGAAGGGCAGAAGGGAGGAATGGGGCAGAAGGGAGGAAGGTGGCAATATATAGTTGTCAATATATAGATGATCCCCCTCCAGTTGTCTAAAAACCATGCGATCCCCCTAAATCCTCTGATAGCGAGGTAGCTTAAGGTCAATTTGTCACATGCACATATGACCCAGTCCTCTCAATCCAAGACACATTTGCCACCCTGATATGGAAATCACCGGCACCCCTCATGTGTTTGTTTCAAATGACATAAGGGAACTCTGTAGCAATTTTGGTGCTTTCTTCTATATTGTAACAATCTTTGCATTAAGCAACCTCACTATAAGCCCCAGGTGATGAATATTTTGACTGTTCTCTTATCATTTATAATAATAATGATCATATATAATATATAATGATAATTTATATTATTCTGACATCTTCACAGTCATGCCTACTTGACTGTCTGAATTGAAACAAAATACTATTCAAAATTTGTAATTGTAATAACTTTTGAGTTTAATAACACGTAGCTATGTTTATACAAATTGCAAACTCACCTGCAAAAAGTAGAAAAAAAGTTGTTTTTCGTGCACCAGGACAAAACATCACGTTACCTTTAAACAAAAGAAAAACGTAACAATTAGGGAGAAGAACTTTATTAGTTTTCGAATTTTGAATCAATCGTCAGGATGTTTTTCAGTTTTTCAAAGACAAAAGAACAAATAAACAAGAGACATTAAAAAAACATTTAAAAACATACTCCATGGCGACTAAACTAAACTTTCTTGGTTTAGAAGAACATGAATGATCTTAAGAGAGAGGTAAATTCGGAAAGTTACATTCAAGTTTTATCGCAATTTAATAACTCTGACTTTTTAATATGACACTAAATTTACACATTTATGTAAAAAATACCATTAAAAACGCATTCACATGGCCTGTAAGGCTTTACTTTATGAGGTGTTCAAAGCACAAAGCTTTAGAATTTTATTTTCAGTAGCTTTTCTTGGACTGCAAAGGAACTGAACTGTCATTCGATCTGTCTTCAATATAAGCTTATTACAAACATAAGCTTATTATTATTTTTATTCCAACAAAAATAACATCTTCCATCTAACCATCAAGGCACCTAAATTGCGTTTGAACAAGGTAATTTAAGGGCAATTAACTTTGATTTTACGGCTTTTATGATTCTAAAGTAGTACAAGGCATTAACTTATAACAGCGCTATATGGTAATAAGCTTAAATTAAACAATTGTCAAGGAATTCACCTTCGAAATAAGTCTTTCCACCAAGAAACCATTGACTTTGTGCTCTCTCTCTCTGATATTTCTCTCAATTATTTAATTTTCTAGATTTCTCCAAACCCCCTGTTATCTCCAACTGCTGTTTTACTTCCTGGATAAGTAATATTACGTCGTGTTTTAAAAGTTGTCCTGCGATGTGTAGTAAACATGACCAAAAGGTCAACTCTTTGTCTTTAAAATGCAAATGTTTTTTAAAAACAAAGGCGGTCCAGACATCATATGGAAGTATACAAATCTTCAAGCCAAATTGTGATAGGATATTTAAAAATAAGGATTTTTTACTAGAATTTAAGTTTGTTATTGGAGAAACTGTCCATCACTTGATTGGAAAAAATGGCGGGAAAAGCAACCACAGGCAGCCCACTTTATTAACAGTATTTTTCAGTGATTTGCGCGTCACGTAGTAAAACGCTACAATAATTTTTTACCTAATTTTCCCGTTCGATTGTATTATGAAAGACGATAACATTGCCTTAAAGTACATATATTTTTTAAAGGTGGTTTTTAAAAATTATATTTACGACGATAACCACCTCAAGCTTATAGCGAATAAATTAATGTAAAACGATTCATTATCGATTGGTTACGAAGGCTTATCGATGTTGATACACATGGTATCTAAAATTTAAAACAAACATCAAGCGCGTGAATATTTTAGCGCCATGGTAGAGTATATCTTAACTTTAAAAGCTGATGTAGTGAGTTGGTGTTTGTGATATTTTCCACGTTGCACTTCATTCTAAGCTTTTGTCTTTGCGAACAGTGACTGTCTACATTTTGATATTGAGCATCGCTTTCCCATGGGTTTTAAACATATATAATATATTGGTCATATAATAGAAACGTTCAACAATTATTGATAATTAAGCTAAATAATTTTTTAGATTTTAATATAGTTTTAGACAAAAGAAAGAACATATTTAATTAAGACTATTTCGCCTATTGTGGCGTTGCGTCAACGAACAAATCACAGCCGCCTGTTGGTTGACAATGATAAAGACACCAAGCTCAGAACAAAGCTTTTGTCAAAGTCAACCAAAATTCAGTGGTATACATCACATGCAAAACCCCACAATAGCTTATAAGTCACTTTTCTCGTCTCGTTTTCCAT